>NW_017306657.1:478893-493244 GCF_000935625.1 Nanorana parkeri | reverse complement strand
AATGTAAAAACCTGTTAAGATCTCTTTTAGTGTGAGCCAGCTTGATAAAAATGTGAGTAATGTATGTGAAATCTCTGATACAAGTACATAGGGGCAGCTATTTTTCCACATTACATACTCTGGCTCTGCTTCCTACTTTGCTGTGCTACACAATGGATGTACTTTACCGCTCCCTCTCACAATCAAGGCCAGATTAACAAAGGGGCTACTGAAGCACCAGCTCCAGGCCCACCACTGAAATTTGGCCCAGGTTTAAAAAAAAACAAAACCAAACAAAGCAGGCAGAGGCACCTGCGGCTCTCTAATCAGGCATTACTTGCTGGGGCCTCAGCGAGGAGTGAGCGGCCTTCCAACTGAACAGCACCAGGCCCATGATGCTCTAAATCCGGCCGTGCTAAGCATAAAATGGGCTGACTCAATGAAAACAAAATATTCCTGTGTATCTCATATCTTCTCTCATCATCTTTTAAGCAGGGAGATTGAATAGGGTAAGTCAAACACTGAGCTTCCTCTAGTGGCTAATCTACAAATCTGTATAATGAATACAATACATGCTATAAAAGAGCAAGCAATGAAAAGCACAAAACGTATAATATAAAAATCCCTTTAAGGTAAACAATGCAATGAAACATTAAATATGGGCTCACTGAAACTACAATACAGACAGATCTGGTGATATTTTACCCCATTTGAAGACCTGCATACAGGGGCTAAACAAGTCCTTTTCTACTGTTCCTTTATTTGTGTCTCACACGTTCCCCCTCCCAGACACTGCAGCTCACAGTGGGAGGGTTTCAGCAACAGAGGTGCTGCTATCAATCCAGAAAGCAGTAGCCTTCTTCCTATAGTACAAGCAACCACAGCCTACATGAGAGTGACAACTCTGCTCTGAATTTAGAAGCAGTGCAGCATTGTTGCTACCCCATCACAGGATAGTGCATAAGGTGGACTTGACTGGCAGGATTAACAAGCATTTGTGGGACTTTGCAGGGGGACTAAGAGAAAACTGTAATGAAGTGCTGCAGCACATATTTTTCTTTAGTGGGAGGCCAAGACTCGAAGTCCTAAATGACTTGGCTCCAGCAGACCTAGAGATAGGGGAAACATGAGAGAATTGGGGCTCTATTGGACAGTAATCATTACAATTCCAGCAAAATCCCTTTTCCTTTGAAAATGGCCTCTGATCTGATGACTCAAAATGTGTGTCCAGTATAAAGGCAATTACAACTGTCCATACACCAGACTTGGGGCAGACTTGTAACTGAAGTGGTATTTACCTCCTCCTGAATTAATCACCAATCCGCTGAACAGAAGTTCTACATTTTCATATCCAAAGTAAAAGGACATCGGCTGGAAAGAAAAGGGAAAAAGACAAACATTACACGGCAGTCACAGGTTTATATTCTGTATATTGTATATCCTAAATCAATGCTGATCAGTACATTGCAAAGCACCTGCATTACAGGATTAAAGCACTTGCAGCGTCAGAACCCCTGTCTATTTTTTATTGATATCTGTGGCCCTCCTCTCGCTCTTTGTCCTGGTGACAATTTTGATTGTCTGAATAGGAATAGGTGACATTATTCCAAGGGACAAAATCCAGTGTACCCATTGCACTGCTGACCGAATAATACCCTTAGAGTCGGGTGGGTGCCAAAGTGACTGCAGATGCCTCTGCAGTCCAAGATAAGTGTATGTATAAAGTCACTCGCACTCCAATAGAATTTTAAGTCAAAAACTGGTTATTGACTCAATTGCCATCACATCATATAGCTATTTTTGACTTGAAATTCTATTGGAGTGCGAGTGACTTTATACATACAAATATTAACAACAATCTTCCTATAATATTATATTTGAATTTAACATACCTTACGTATGCTTTTTACCGGTAAAAGCTCCCCTTGTGTAGACAATCAATAGCCTTGAGACTGCACCTGTGTGCTGCCATCTTGGATGTGATGCCAGCAGTCCCAGCAGACTCAGAGCTGTCACCCAAGTGACACTCGATAGTATTCCCCATTGCTCGTCCCCCAACAGCTACATAAAAGGGTATGTTAGCTGATGAGCGGTGGAGCTGGGCCAGCACAAACAATACTTAAACTCTCCCAGAAGAGGAGAGGGTTGTGACATTAAAGAAGGGAGGGGGCTGTGCTAAGGAAATTACTAGTCAATTTTTCTAGCAAACTGAAAATGCACTTTGCAAGTGGGAAAAAAAATAATGATGGAATGACTACAAGCAAGCGTTTAAAATACTTGATTAAGTTGGGAACACTTGGGAAGGATTCAGGGGCAAGGGGAGCAGTTGAGGCAGGATGGAAAGTGGGCACATTGGGAATGTGTTGAAGGAGCGGGCAAAAGATTTTAAAGGACATAGCAAAGCACCACAAGTGACTGCAACCAGAGGACACAGGGGCCAGAAGCAGAGCAGGGATGTGGAAAGGAGATGGGGGAGAGGGGAACTGCAGGATGGCGACTGGAAGATTGCACAGACGGCAGGATCAATGGTGCCGATGGTATGGGAAAAAAAGAGGAGCCAATGGAAGCAGATTGTTAAATGAGAAAGTGAGGAGGGAGCAGACCAGAGAAACTAGCAATGAACTGAACACTGGGCTGGGGAAGGCAGCTGAGAGAAGAGACACATAGAGCTGGGAAGTTAGGGAGCTTGTAAGTGGGGAATGGAAATCAGACTGGTACTGCATCAAGGAGGGAAGACCAGTGGGATGATGGAGTTTGAGGAAGTGAGTGCAGTTAGGCCAGCAATACATGACAGTGGATGTGGAAGAGAGCAGGACAATCAGAGCACCCACGGCGGATGCACAGTATTGCATGGCTGAGTCCACTAAGGACAGGCAAGAAGAGGTAGAGCACCGAGCAGGATGTCAGGAAGATGCAGCACAGAGGACAGCAGTGAAGGATGGAGGAAGATGACGGACAATGTACAGAAGAGTGGACAGAGATGAAAGGCACCCGGGAAAAGAGGAGCAGGCCGGGTTTACTGCACACATATCACAAGGCTTCATTTTCAGTCCTGATCAGTGAAGCTTCAGAGCTAGTACCCACCATCATATGCATGCATCCACCACTGCCATGTCCAGGGCCATGTCCAGCGGTGGTCGGGTGTTGGTGACCTGCATGAGGATCAGCAGTGGTTGGGTGTTGGTGACCTGCATGAGGATCAGATGTGGTCATTGTGTGATGACTGTGGTTCATTGTGGAATCGTTCAGCACAGTTATCCCCGTGGACCCTAAAATAAGAACAGTACAAAATCAGCGTTATAGACAGAGCAACAACAAAAAGTGACAGAAAACATGAACACAGAGCGACACCCACACTGAAAACAATCTGCCCGCACACCGCAAACTTCTCTAGAAAACTTTATTACTGCCGACACAGCTTCCCATGGTCCTCCCCTTCTAACATGTTTCACCCAATCCTGGACTTTATCATAGAGATGGGGCGGATCAAGGCAGAAGACATATATACCGTCATGCACAGCTATTCTCCACAGGCTCATTATAGAATTAAATGAAACCTAATCCATAAAACATAGAACACAATCCAACTCTTACTAGTTACATCAATATAGCACATAACAATATCCCTTATACAATACAAACCAATACGCTATGTATATATATATATATATATATATACATACATACATACATACATACAGGGATCAAAACGGGTGCAGACAAAAAATGCAGCAGCTGTGTATGGCAACCAATCAGCTTTTCTCTTTCGTTTGTTCAATTAAGATTTGAAAATGAGAGAGGTGCTGATTGGTCGCCATGCACAGCCGCTCCAGATTTGATCAATTCCCTTCACTGTATATAACCATATAAAACACACTTTAAACCTGAAATCCACTGAATCACTGTAGAGGATGGGGGGAAAGAGAGAGAGAGAGAGAGAGAAAAAAAAACAGCAACATGCCATTTTTTACAGCAATTGTTCTCAACCTGTATAACCTCAGGACCCATATTTGTCCTTGGTCATTGAGTCGCGACCCAAGTCACACCGCACGGCATGCGGTACCATGCCCTTCAGTGCGGGCGATTGGACTGTGGGCAGGATTTGCATTTGGGGTGCCATTTAAATGAATAACGCAACTCACCTCTCGCACCAGAACGTGTAGTAGGTGCGATTGCGTGGCACAGTGCATTAAATCGCACAGGAATGTGCAATTAACGTATTGTGCTAGTGTGAACGGGCCCTCAAAAACACTGACAGACACACACAACCACAGACACAATCTCACACACACATACCAAAATAAAAATTTACATTTTCTTTTTTTAAGATCCACCCACTCCCTACCTTATGAGATCTGGAGTGGATCCCAGTGTGAGCTGCTGTGCTGTGCATGTGCATTGCTTACAGCTCCCTTGCATGCCCTGTAGAGGTGCCAGGAGCCAGAATGTGACATCACTCCAGTCCAGACACCACTCCAGTCCAGGCACCTCTACAGGGCATGCTAGGGAGCTGTAAGCAATGGACGTATGGATGAAGAGGGGACAGTATTTTTTAACCCCTTCGTGACTGACGACGTACAGTGTACGTCGCCAGCATCGGGGCTGTTAAAACAGACTCCCGGTGACTTTTGCCGCCGGGACTCTGTTTAAACTTCTGCTTAAGACTGTCGGCTTTACAACAGAAGCGATCCTGGCGACTTACCTGTCGCCAGATCGCTTCTGCGTCCCGAAGAAGGGGCCGCCCCCCCCCCCGCCGTGCTTCCCGGGCTCCGTTGCCCCTCCTACGGGCCCGGGACCGGCGATCTTTGTGTCCGCGGGGAGCTGGGGAGGAGGTCGACGAACTTCCGTTCATCGATCCCCTCCCCGTTCTATGGGACCGGGAGCGATGCAGATTGCATCACTTCCGGTCCCTGGGCTGTCAGTTCTGGGCTCCTGGAGCCCAGCTATAAGCTATTGAAGTGCGATCTGCACTTCAATAGCTTATTTCCAGTGTAAAGGTGACACTGGGGGTCTTTTGGACCCCCAGCATCACCTTAAAGAGTACCTGTCACCACCATCTGCTATTACATGGGGGGGCTTGCAAGCCCCCCCATGTGATAGCATTCAAAGTAAAGTAAAAAAAAAAAAAGAAAAAAAGTTTTTTAAATTAAAAATTTAAATAAAATACATCTAATAATAATAAAAAAAAATTAAAAGTCCCCCGCGAGCACGCGCGTCGCCACGTAAACACACGTCGGGTGCGCCTACGTATGAAAACGACGAACACGCTACACATGGGTATCGCCGCGCACGCCGGAGTGAGAGCAATAATTCTAGGGCCAGTATTTTGGGGTATCTCTAAATTGATGACCTGTGGGGGCTTTTAAAGCGTCTGAGTTTTTGGGGTACTGGGGTTTTTCGCCGTTTTACGGATGCACGCAATTTGTAACCTGGGCATGTTGGGTATCGTTTTACTCGTTGTAACCTCATCTTTGTTGTGTTTTGGGGCATTTAATTAAATTTTTCACTAAATATTGGGGTTTAATAAGGAGTTGCGCTAATATTGCGCAACATAAAAATTTGCAACTACCACCATTTTATTCTATAGGGTCTTGGCATTCAGAAAATATATAATGTTGGGGGGTTTCAAGTAATTTTCAGGCCTAAAATGTGGAATATAACATGGGTACAAAAAATGAAAAAAAAGGCCTCAGTCATGAAGGGGTTAAAGCAGCTGTGTCCCTGATGGAGAGATTCTACTGCATTTCTGGGTGACCTCCTGGGACAGAAACTGAGGGGACAGTCCATGGAGAGGAACAACTAAGTTTTAAATAACCATATATAACTTGCAATCCAAAATAAACTGAAAAATAAAAACAGTCTACTTGTCCCGATACAAAAAATAATCTTAACCAAAACTGTACTTAACCGTGCTAAGAAACGCTTCTCATTGGTCAGTGCAGTCACCTGCAATTTGTGAGCGAAATTCAAAATCCATAGCGTAGGGCTGCACTGGTCAGCAGTACAGGGTATGGATAGTACAAACGTACCTGCGGAGGGGAATGACCGTTTGCCGAAAGGCAAGTATAGCTGGAGAGGGAGGGGGAGAGTTGGGCTACCTCCTGGCGAACCTGCACCCAATTCATCCTTTGCTATATATGCACCAAAATGGAGGCTCTCATAGATTAGAGTTAGGACCACACTACACAGAGGGGCCTTGATGAGGCAGTGTGGTTTCCACATATTTTGCAAATGTTGTGCAACTAAAACCTCAGTTTTTAACCTTCGTAGTTAGACAGTGTACTTTTTTTTTTGCAGGCTGGCTAGTGAGTGTGCTGGGATATGTCTGTTTTTGTACTGTGTAAAGCCCCTCCATGTGCACCTTGCTTTAAAGCTCATTATGAAATGAGGAGTACGTTTGCCATCCGTTTCACTGGTTTAGAGAACTGGCCGCACATCTCCTCCCTCCTCCTGCCCACCACCCGCACCAGCCCGCGCAGCCCTGGTGAAATACCGCACACAGCACTTGTGAGAAACCGCATAGCCCTCCTGAGACCCTGGAAACATCAGGCTATCACCCCGGAGCAACAAAGTATGTAGCTTCATATTATTCTGCATTGCTGTACAAGATTTTGCTGGGATTTGTAGTCCTCTATAGCTGGTGGTATTCTGCATTGCTGTATAATGTATTGCTGCGTGGTGGGCCTCCATGGTGGATCAGTGTCTTTAGACCATCTTCTGTGCTTTCTTCTTTTGGTGCAGCGGTGACCCTCCTGATAACCCACAGATTAGAAGGGGCAGTGCCGGGAAAATTGAAGTGAGCGCAGAAGCGGCTCCTAAAGTAAGAAAGCAGCACTGGAGAATGAGGCGATTTGAAGCCTCCCCTCTGCAGTGGATCAGGAGAGGTGCCACCGCGACAATAGAAGAAGAAGAAAGCCCAGAAGTGTGTGGTGGGTAGGGGGGGAGGTTTGGATGGGGAACCTCTCCCTGGGTGAGCCTGCCTTCCAGTACAGACAATCGAGCCCAGCATTGTGCTCGATCTCCTGCGCAGCCTAGTTTGTGACAGCTAAGACAGGAAGCGCTGTGAGTACAGCTCCTGTCTCACTGATCACACAGAGCAGATCAGGGGACGGACGTTTTCCGGTCTGCTCCCCGCTCTCCATCCTGAAACCATTGCCGTGGTCCGGGTCCCCCAGAACAGCGGAGGATCCCAAAAACCACGGCGGGGAGGATAGACAAGCAGATCACTTATACAAAACGAGCGGCGGTTCCCCTGCTCTACATTTAGCCCTGCTTGCCTGCAGCAGTGCAAAATGTAAAAAAAACAAACAAACACTTGCCTGGCGCCCGGAACTGCATGTCCTGGGCATCTGGCAATAGGAATTTGGCACCCTCGGAGGTAGACTAGGGCACATGCTCTTGCTTCAGTGATGCTGGCAACTCAAATCCCTACTCGCTGTTACTCTAGCCAGATCATTGCAACCTCGGCAAAGCTTGCATGAAATCCAATGTGGAATCTGGGCCCCTTCTATTCCTCCAAACTCCACCGTGTCTCACTCTTTTTCTTTCCTTGTCCTGTGTTTGGGTTTTTGAAATTTGGACCTTTTTGGAACTTTGAGCTTCTGAAAAAGTATCAACTAATTTCCTTTTCCTATCTTCCATATGCGAGTAAGAATCTGCTGAGGACACAGAAGGACTGCTCTAGCGCTCTTTGTTACCAGGTATAGACATTGTAATCTTATTTATCCCTCATAAAGTTAGACCTCTTGCTCTATGTAATTTCCTCCTCTAGGAAATCTAAGACAGAGTTCAATTTCTCATCCAAAGTCTCAAAATCCATTAAGCCGTTAAACTTTTTAAGATCCTCTTGCATGTTCTGAATCTTTAAACGCGGGCCTTCAGTGCTTGTTTGTTCATAAACCACTATTAATTTAATTAACTTAAACAATGTTTTATTCAAGATCTCTGTTAATTCATCCTTAAATCTTTGATCAGCCACTTCAAAAAGGAAGGGAATTTCCTAATCCCCCAATCCCCTAGGAACCATCTTTTCCTTCAGACATTGTGTCGGAGAAGACAAATCCCGCCCTTCATCTCATTTTTTTACTTAGTAACTTCTGTAATTTGTGGAAGAGAAACACACAAGTCTCTTGGTTCCCCACATTTTGGGAATAAAAGACCTGTGCCTGCCTATTTATTCTCAAACTTGAAAATCACCAGCACTCATCTTATAAGCGTGAAGTGTTACCGCTTTTATTAGCGTATCATGTCACATGCTTCATCAAGCCAACGTTTTAGGGCCACGCAGGGTCCCTTCCTCAGGAAGGCATAGTGACACATAATGACCACTATGTCGCACTGAGGAAGGGACCCAAGCTGAAATGTTGGCTTGATGACGCATGTGACATTATACGCTAATAAAAGCGGTAAAACTTCACACTTATAAGTTGAGTGCTGGTGATTTTCACTTTTGATGATCCTGGGACGCGGCGCCATCCATGTTATCACTTCGAGCACCACGACCAGTAACGCAATAGGTGTATACGCTCTACGGAGTGCAGGTGACCCATTACATGTCTATTTATTCTGTCTTCATCATGATCCAGGAATCCTAGGGACCTGTTGGTTCCGGGCAGGGACTTTGCCATGTTTAAATAATAAGCCAGTCACTCTGTTATCCTCATATACCTACAATAAAGCAGATGTTAGCTGTAACGAGTCTATACATGAAACGAAAATCTCTTGCACCATAGAACCTTATTAATACATACAAAGTCCAGAGTCATGTAAAGCAATCTGATGCTTCAGCAGAAACTGGATATACACTCCATAATACAACTGTTCAGTCTAAGTTGCATTGGATCCTTAACTGCTAAGCCATCATACAGTCTGAAAGTCCAAAAGCATCACAATGTCACCAGTCATCTCTCTGTCTGATAATCTAGACTCAATAGTCCTGTACTCACTGGAAATCTGCTGATGAATCAAGATGAGGAGACGTATGTTTTCAAATCCACAAAGGACCACCACCACTCCGTCACTGCAAAACTAGAGACCAATGAGTGCCTGCCGGCTGAGCGTGTTCCCGGTGCAACTCCCACACTGAACAGACTCTGGCCACACGCCGTATATTTCAATGAAAAACTTTATTACTGCTTGCACAGCTTCACATGGTCCGCCCCTCTCCAACAGGTTTCACCCAATGCCAGGCCTAATTGTAGAGATAGGGGCGGATCAAGGCAGAAGACATATACACTAGGGATGCACCAATACCATTTTTTCCAGACCGAGTACGAGTGCCGATACCAATAACCGATACCTTTATTTTATTGTCATGTGACAGTTTTTCTAAAACAACACAGACAAATAATTTTAGGACTAGGAATCTTATAAATTTAGCAATGCAGAATACCACCAGCTATAGAGAACTACAAATGCTATAGAGAACTACAAATGCCAGCAATACATTATAGAGCAATGCAGAATAATACCATCAGCTGCAGAAGACTACAAATCCCAGCAATACATTATACAGCAATGCAGAATAATAGCATCAGCTATAGAGGACTATAGAGGACTACAAATCCCAGCAATACAGAATAATACCATCAGTTATAGTGGACTACAAATCCCACCAGTACATTAACCAGCAGTGAAGAATAACATGGCCAGCGTGGGACCTAATGCACTCGCTTCAATTTGAAAATGTAAAGCTCTGTTATCGTTTTTTGGTATCGGGGCATTTTCACGAGTGGGAGTGCTCATAAGGATGAAAATGCCCAGTATCGGTGCATCCCTAATATATACCATCATGCACAGCTGTTCTCAACATCTCATTATAGTACTAATGGAACCATAATCCATAAGACCCCTTTTACAGCAGGGCGACAGCGTTTCAGCGAGTTTTATGCGCGTTTTTTGGAAGCGCTGAAACGCGATTAAAAAACATGCAATATCACTTTCTGATGTCTCCTTATATAATGCAAAACACTATGCTATGTATACAGTAGATATTGTCTCGATATGAGATCACCTATAGCTGTATACACACACACACACAAATCAAACTCACATTTCATTATTGACTATACAACTATACAGTATCCTTTAAAATCAGCTGCAAACTCTAAAATCCCCTGAATCACTGTAACAATAAAAAGACAAAGCAAAAAAAAAAAAAAAGAATAATCCCAAAGCGTATTTTCTAGGTCATTCTACAATTCTAAATCAAACTGTGAGGTAGAGGTACGTCGGGGCACAGGCTCTAGCTTCTGTCATGCTGGCAACTGGAATCCCAACTCGTTCCTACTATTATCAGGTCTAGGAAACCTCGGCACAGCTTGCATAGAAGAAAGCTTTCATTGACGCGAAGAGCAATCCACCGAGAAAGGAATCCTATCTGCAACTTTGATGTGAACTCTCACAGACCAGTAACAATTCAATGTACTGGCTAAACATACTTTCGCCAGCTTTAATCTATCTCTTGCTTCTATAATAGCCAGAACAGGGACATCACTGTACCCTCTGAATTTACTTAGTGACTTCAAAATTATAGCAGCACAGGTACGCCCAGTCCACCATGCAGTGCTCAATGCTTGATTGGTTCATTAGTACTCTGGTTATTTGGCAAACAAGGGTAAGCGGGTCTATAAATACTGACCCTGAGAAAGACTGTTTTCCGTTTGGCAACTGCTGGGGTTCTGCAGGTGCAATGGAAGGCCATAAAGTAAAAACAACATCATGTCTTACACCTTATGGCACCTCCTCTCATGTGACATTTTTTTTTTAGCCCCAATTTACTTTAAAGCATGCGTCTGAATCTGCAGTGGTGTGCAGAGGGTTAATCAACACTACTAGGCCCACCTCAGATCCTACTCTCTGTGAGCACGTCAGTCCCCTCAGGACATCAGAAAAGGACACTGTGGCCAGTGTCATTAATGGCATTAAAGAGGTCTCAGAAGCAGGAAAAGGTCTCTGCATGCCTGGGGCCTTGTATGGCGCAGGCAGAAAATTGAATACAATTGTATTAAATGAATTAAACAACAACATAATGTACCAGCTTTTCTTACAGCAGCAATACAATAAAGGCAATCTGTGATCTGCCAAATCCTATACCAGAACCATTGCAGCTGTGTCGGAAAAGTCCAGTCAATCTACCCTACAGAAAGCCAAAGGAGAATGGAACTATGGGAGCTGCCATGCCGATTTTAAAAGGAGAACTATGAGGTGAGTGCTTTCCACTCACCTCATAGTTCTAGCCGACCTGTGACAATGAGACTGTCACAGATCGGCTCAGTAGATCGGGAGGTGAGCGAACACATACCGGGTTCGCTCACCTCTCGATCCTGTCACGGCTCTCTGCCGTGACAGGGGGAGGGGCTAGATTCCCCTCTCCCCGCTCCGATCTGCCAGCGCTGACTGGCGGAACGGACGGGGGAGGGTACAGCTGGCTCTGCCTCTAGATAGGCAGAGCTAGCTGTCACTCACGTAGCTGGGCGGATCCCGTCATCTAAGTCGGGATCCGCTCCGGCTGCGGCGTCTCAGTATACCGCGAGCTGTAGCTCGCGGCATACTGAGCTTAGGGTAACGGGAGGACGCTAGTTTGTGTCCTCCCGTTACCCTAAGGAGAACTATGGCGAAAAACACTGACCCCATAGTTTTCATTTAAGGAGAAGGCCCCAGGGTTGTATTCTTGATCTTGGCTTCAATATCGTGTCACTAAGCATGCAAGACAGGACCTCAGACTTATCTGATGCCACAAGGAGCATGCTTGTTTCACCATTGGTGACTTCCTAGATCGGAATGGCAACCCAGGAGAGTTAAACATGTTCACAATACATATAATTAGGGATGCACCGATACTTTGAGTATTTGGCATTTTCATGAGAACTACCAGGGTTGCAGCGGTTGCAGCTGGGAACTGGCTCTGGTGCTCCACCACTGTCCTGAAATCATTAGTCTGTATTGTTTTAGAAAAACTGTCAAATGACAACAAAAATGTATCAATACTCGTACTTGTAAGTACTTGGGCAAGTATCAGTACTTGTACTTGCAAAACTGGTATCAGTGCATCACTTATATATATTTATAAAAACAAAATCATACATTAAAAACAGATGTACAAATCCCAGGACCTCCGTGTGCTCCTTACAAATGACAGCTGCCTCCTAACTTTTTAATTTTTCTCTAGTCTGGTCTGAGCTCGAAAAGTATCTGTACTTGTACCGGAGTACTGTACTTGGTATAGGTGCATCCCTACTTATAATTCTAACTGAATGTGACTCCCATCTTTACTCTCTTGCAGAGCTACACCTACCACTAGAATCTTCAGCATACAGTAGAGCTGGCCATACACTGCTTGAATTTAGACCAAGTACTGCTGACTTGGCCAAAATTTGAGCAGTGTGTAGCCCGGTCAGTACTCCTCCGTTCAAAAGAAGTGGATGCAAATCCAATCAGATGCAGGCACTGTTTGGGTATTAAAGGAAAACTATGGGGTTAAGGCTTTTCCCCATAGTTCTCCTTAGGGTAACGGGAGGACACAAACTAGCGTCCTCCCGTCACCCTAAGCTCAGTATACCGCGAGCTGTAGCTCGCGGTATACTGAGACGCCGCAGCTGAAGCGGATCCCGACAATTGTGCCGGGATCCGCTCAGCTGCGTGACTGACAGCTGGCTCTGCCTATCTAGAGGCAGAGCCAGCTGTACCCGCCCCCTCCCCTGTCCATTCCGCTAGTCAGCGCTGGCGGATCGGAGCGGGGAGGGGGCAATCCAGCCCCTCCCCTGTCACGGCAGAGAGCCGTGACAGGATCGAGAGGTGAGCGAACGCCGGTATGTGTTCGTTCACCTCCCGATCTACTGAGCCGACCTGTGACAGTCTCATTGTCACAAGTCGGCTAGAACTATGAGGTGAGTGAAAAGCACTCCCCTGATAGTTCTCCTTTAAGCTGCGGCTCCCGAGTACAACAGCCAGTAGAGAAGATTGATTATCGTGGAAGGGGGAAATCAGTTGTTTTGGAACCGAATGAGAAAAAAAACAGTGTATGGCCAGCTTTAGCCACTTCCAGGTATAGTGGATGCTCCTCACTGTGGTTCCAACTGCCAGCTATTACATCATTAGTGTGCCCATTTTCCAAGGCTTTTTTCTCATTATTTCAGTGTCATGTCTCTCATCACTCCCATTGCCTCACCGTCCCAGGGCCATAGAGGCTAATAACTGTATTAAGCTCACCAGAAGGCATTTAAATGTGATTGCACAACCTCCTTTATATCTACCAACAACTATATATCACAAGGGCCTGCCTGATTGGATACAAATGAATTGGATAGTTGAAGTAGGTCCTCATATGACATAAATTTGGAAAGTTCAAAGTTGAGTGTTCTAAGGTTGTATGCTCAGATTGTAACATCTAAGGTGAGCCTTAGGCACATGCAACTGCTAGGTCACAGTGCATATGCATTGGTACGGACCACAATGTGCGAGTGGCTGACTACAACAGACCTAGGGCCTGTAAACATGACCAGGGAGTGAGGGTGATGAGAGATGGGTGTTGTTGGTGTCAAAAGTGAACTCACACCCTAAACCCGTTTTTCTGTAATTATGAGCAAAAGTGTCCAAAAAACCCTCTACTGGCATTTGGTTTATTGATAGTTTAGGGGACTGGGTTACATTATAAGGTTAGGTGGGGCCCAATTAGAGTCTATGAATAATATGCCGGTTCTGTCCTCACAGAATCAGGTGAGGTCTATTGTGCAAGAAAGGAAAGAAATATATTAAGAATGTAGAACAAATGTCCTCATTTACTCATCTTCATGACATCTGATAAAGAAGCAGCACACATAGCAGCTGTGCCCATGCATCCTATGCCCATGTGTGTGGCACTCTCCAGGGAATAGGACTCCCAGGGTGCTGTGTGTTTCCCGTACCTTATACATCACTATCATTTACAGTGTATATAGAACGATTTACATCATTCTCTATCAGATTCTAGAAATGTAGTTATTGTTGAATAACTACAGGTCTGCAATTCCATACATTCTAAAATATGATCTACAGAGCTGAAGATCCTAAGATAGACCACTGCAGTGCTTCTGGTTAGATATTTCTGTATCAATGGTAAGTAATAGGGTTAGTCAATCTCATAATCACGCTCAGGTTTGTGAATAGGTTCACTGCACCCCAGCTTCCTTGGAGAGGTACAAAAAAACATGCCTCAAAGATGAAACAAAGTGCAGCAAACTTAAGGACCGGGCTGGGGATGCCGTTTTCCTTGGTGCTGTAATTCGGCCTCAAGCTCTTTGCTGACCTTTGGACAAGGCAGTGAGCCAATTACAAGAACAGAGTGATGAGAATTCAGACAGTCTTGTCTACTAATCTGCAAGGAGGTGACATCT
>NW_017306657.1:455305-478874 GCF_000935625.1 Nanorana parkeri | reverse complement strand
TTATTGGTTGGGGATTTAGAAGTCGGCTCGTTAGAAATCACACTATCTGGATAAAAGTAGAAACTCCAGCCAACTCGGCAGCAAACGAGGGAAGTTTTAACACACCATGGTGCACAGATGTGAACCATATGTGCTTATTGCCCTCTATGTGCTGACAGTGCAGAGCCTCACTGCAGCCGGAAAGGATCCCAACAATATTGTCGGGATCTACACCACTGCCTGATTGACAGCTGACTCTGCCTCTCTAGAGCCAGTGGCAGCTTCCTCCCCTGTCTGTCCCTCCAATAAGTTCTAGAGGAAAAGAGAAGAGATGGGGAATCCCTGCGGGGAGTGATAAATGACAGTCACCGCTCTCTGCAGAGAGAAGATGGAGAACTGAGTGATCAGTGGTTTGTGATCACTCAGTTCTCGATCAATAAGCCGAGGTGTGACAGCTTCAGTGTCACACGTCGGCTCTAACGATGAGTGAATTTCACTTACCCCATCGCTCTCCTTTAAATGTTCATTATGCTGTATTAACACTTAACAAAAGGGGTTTTCTTCAATTTCACACCAAACGTGGAAATACAATTTAATGCCTCATGCACTCGGGGCCATTATGTGCGTCTGGGGATTCCTGCGTCAGGAATCCCAGGTGGGTCTGTATAGATGTATATAGGATAATTACCTACGGGCAGCCACAGACACTGTCATTCATTTAAATGTGGCCGCATCAGTAAGGACCCACCTGAGATTTCTGCCACATGAATCCCCTGGCATGCATAAAAGCTCGGTGTACATGTAATCGAAATAAAAAGTGCAATCTGCAGACCGTTAGTATCCTAAAAAACATGTCTAGGGAGGAAAATCACAAAGTTATACTCACCAGATCCTCACAGCCAGCCGGCTGTCACAGCGCTCTCCCTCCTGCCGCGCTCGCCCTCAGCTGCAGCATTGGAATGTTCCTCGGTGTCCTCATGTCCTATACACAGTGTATAGAACGTGATGATTTACGGGACCTTAGACTGCTGCAGAGGAGGGGGAGAGAGGCTGGAAGGACCGCTCGAAGATCAAGTCAGCTGTGAAGATCGGGCGAGTGTAACTTTTTTTTCCTCCCTAGACACAAACGAGCAGTTAACCCTTAAAGTGCCAGGGTATTCTTTTTAAAACTGAGCTAAAATTAAATATTTTTGCAAAGACATTCCATCTTTATGATAGGTGTTGCACACAACTTGCTGCTCAGACATTCCCCTAAAGTACACACTTCATGCCTAGTATGCAAATACTGCAATTTTTTGGCAGCATACAAAGTTTTCTTCAAGCTGCAATGAGCAACAATCAGGCTGTCGCCACAAAACCTGCTGTATTCATTACACATGTACATATATTATAATAATCAGTGGCCACTGATGGCAAACATCTCTCCGATAATGATGGCTAGTAGGAAACCTGCCGAGTCCTCAAGTCATCAGAGTGCTGGGACTTGTTGTGCTCAAAACCCACCGGTGACAGGTATGCACAAGTGGCCCATTGCTCCTTCACTCCTGTCCACACAGAGTAAAGGATCAGGCCCACTTGCTGGGAAATCTCACCATTCCATCACTAAAGACACTTTTGATCTCTTACACAGAATTAGATATTATAAAAAGGTTTTGGCCTGGATATGGATAATAGGTGCCGCACCCCTGGCAATAGCAATTAACGAAAAAGAAAAGTGGGGTTTTGAAAGCACCGAAATGACAACTCCGAACAACAATAGACCGTAAAAAATGTTTTTTTATAATTGTAATAGTGATAATTTAAAAAAAGGCTAGATAGTATAGCCAATTCATACAAAGCAATCAGCTGAGTAGATAAGTCCCTATATGCCCACTCCATTAACAAAACCCTCCATACAGAGTATAGATGTTTAGAGAAAACATGATTCGCATTTGAATTGCACATTGAAGATAATAAACATGATCAAAGTTAATTCATTAGATGTCCAAAATTCATGATGACAATAACATAAATAATAATCATATGGTCTATAAACAATGCTGGAAGGGTTTAGGAGTGGGGCAGAGTTTTGCTCCACTAACACAACCCTCCATGCAGAGTATGACCGTTTAAAGAAACCATGATTCCATTTTGAGGATATTGAACATCTAGATTCAAAACATAAGGGTATAAAACATGCTCTAAGTTAAGGCATAGAGTGCCCAAACATCATAATGGGAATAACATAAATTATGATCATATGGTCAAACAGCAATGTTGGAAGGGTTAGGAGTGGAGGAGCAGTTTCAACGTTTCGCGCACACATGCGCTTCTTCAGGAAAAGGGAATATCCGTTTGCACAAGCTGATGTATGTGTGTCCCCAAGCGGGCCTATCTGAGCAGCGCACCAATATGGTCCTCCCCAGTGATCGAGAGAGTCAAGGTGGGAACCAAACAACCCAACATTGAGCAGGAGGTGGGCAACACAATGGAAGCATGGGAGAAGTGTCTAAGCCACTCGGTTTGTCCTAAGGTGCTTGGGAAAGGAGAGGAGAAGCAGGGAGGAGAGACCGTCCCGTCTGTTCCCCGAGAACCTATCCTCCAGACGCCTCCAGGCCACCCACATCTAGCGCCGCTTAAAGCTGGAATCATCGTTTGACCAGAATTAAAGCAGTTAAGATATTCTATCGTATAGGAGGCATCTAGGCATGTTTATTGTGCCTTCAAGAAGAACTCTGGGCAGAAATTGTATTAACCCTTAATTGCACATTTTTGCCTAGGGTAAAAAGTTATACTTCCCTAAACCTCCGAGCCGGCTCTTAGACCGGTCCCTAGAGCATCTCTCCCCCTCCGCTGCAGCAGTCTAGGAATCCTTGAGTCATCACATCCAATACACTGTGTATAGGACGTGAGGACGCTGAGGAACATTGCATCGCTGCAGTGGGTGAGGAGAGAGGCTGCCAGCTCCGAGGATCAGGCGAGTATAACTTTATTTTTTTTTTAGCACCTAGACAAAAACGAGCAGTTAACCCTTGCAGTGTTGGCGGTAGCCCCACCGCAAGAGTTAATAAAGAGGTAACATATTGTTTTTTTTTTTTTAAAAAGCACACTGATCAGCAGGCGTTCTACGACAAAAGCATCTTCGTGCCTGCCAGACAGATTTTTCTCCCCTGTACACTGAGCTGCGCATGGTGAGATGAAGGAACATGCATGCGCAGAAGTTACGTCATAGGGTCTGGCCAATCAATGGCCAAAGGCTTGAAACTCAGAAGATGATCAGGATAAAGATGGAAACACCAGCGAGGGAGGAGCGCAGCACTAGAGGGGATCGGTTTGCAGGTAAACCTGACATTGGTTTTTTTACCACTTCAGGACTACAATATGTATTTAAATAGTGTGGCCCTGAAGTGGTTATACCAAGATCGCAGCTGCTGCAGCTATGATCTTGGTACCGTGTTTTGTTTTTTTTAGAGCCAGAGCAGATACACGAGTTCGGGTGGACATAGAGCTACCATACACATATACAGGGAAAGGCAGAAGGGAACAATCTAGGACAACATAGCTGATCTGGAAAGTGAGCTGAATTGGAGAATGTTTCCAGTTGAGCTATGTTGTCCTGGATTGTTCCCTTCTCCAAACCCTTCAACCTTTTGTTAATAACCATGTTTAGGACAGGGGAATTGAACAACTGTAAACTGATGACCTGTAAAAGGGCTTTAAAGCATCGCCTATTGACAATTTTGGGCACTGACGTCTGTCGCCATTTCACACACAATTTTGAAGCTTGACATGTTTGGTATCCATTTACTTGATGCAACTTTATCTTTTTTATCTTACCCGAAAATTGGGTATTATATCGTGTTTGTGGTCACCAATATTAATTTGAATGCTTATTGTAAAAAGAAGGATTTGATAAACAGTTGCATAAAAATTGTGATTGCCACTATTCCCAATTTACTCTCCTGGGTGACTGCTTTCAGAAAATATAGAATTCTGGTGGGGTTTAAACTAATCTTCAGGCCTAACATAGGCGTTTTAACATGCATGCAACATAAACAAAAATGGCTCTGGCAGCAAAAGGGTTAAACACTGCGCCAATCTTATGCTGGAGTACACTGCCC
Organism: Nanorana parkeri; assembly: GCF_000935625.1. Lineage (NCBI taxonomy): Eukaryota > Metazoa > Chordata > Amphibia > Anura > Dicroglossidae > Nanorana > Nanorana parkeri. The sequence goes on along the minus strand of NW_017306657.1, from coordinate 474,795 downwards.
GAACCCCTGACTCTATACTAGACTTTTGCTAACAATACCCATTTCGGTTACATTTTTCACGGCTTTATATTCCTGTTGCAGAGATTACATTGTATTCAATTCTGGGTGTTATTGTCCTTGATTTCTTGCAAGTCAGATCTGTATATATATAAGGTAATTGTATGGTTGGGCCAACTAGGTGTCACGTGCAGGATCATGCGTTATGTTTATTGCCCCATACTTTGCCACAATAGAAAGTCACAGCCTGATTACAAGATACTTATCTTACTGGAATATAGGGGATAAAGTACAAGGTACACTATAGCATGACTAGCCAACGCAGCCTGCCCTTTAGTATTGCACAGTTGTACAGGCTCCTCTCATGTACGGAGATTACTTTGATTTCACTGCACATTGGAAGCTTCTCACAGTGTGCATTAGAAGCTGCAGCGAGTCAGATAAATCCCACCTCATTTCTTGGCTGGAGGACATCCAGCATCATTTACCTTTTTCCTCCCAAGCCTGACTGTCTTTGGCCCTTCCCTTTCCTTCACTGGATTCAGGTGAACATAGAGCTGCCCAAATCGCTTGTAGAGTGTGCCCCCTATGCCACCGCTGACTATACTGAGCAACCCTGTCCATACACATATACAGGGCAAGGCAGAAGTGAACAATCTAGGACAACATAGCTGATCTGGAAAGTGAGCTGAATTGGAGAATGTTTCCAGTTGAGCTATGTTGTCCTCGATTGTTCCCTTCTCCAAACCCTTTTGTGAATAACCCGGTCAATGTTGAGGACAGGGGAATTGAACAACTGTAAACTGATGACCTGTAAAAGGGCTTTAAAGCATCGCCTATTGACAATTTTGGGCACTGACGTCTGTCGCCATTTCACACACAATTTTGAAGCTTGACATGTTTGGTATCTATTTACTTGATGCAACTTTATCTTACCAGAAAATTGGGTATTATATTGTGTTTGTGGTCACAAAATATTAATTTCAATGCATTTGTTTTAAAAATGTATTTGATAAACAGTTGCATAAAAATCCTGATTGTCACTACCTCCAATTTACTCTCCTGGGTGACTGCATTCAGAAAATATAGAATTCTGGTGGGGTTTAACTAATCTTCAGGCCTAAAATAGGCGTTTTAACATGCATGCAACATAAACAAAAATGGCTCTGGCAGCAAAAGGGTTAAACCCTGCACCAATCTTATCCTGGAGTACACTGCCCGACCCCCTGACTCTATACTAGACTTTTGCCAACAATACCCATTTCTGGTTACATTTTCCATGCTTTATATTCCTGTTGCACAGATCACATTTTATCCAATTCTGGGTATTGTTGTCCTTGATTTCTTGGAAGTCAGATCTGTATGTATGCGTGTGTATATATATATATATATATATATATAGTAATTGTATGGTTGGGCCAACTAGGTGTCACGTGCAGGATCATGCGTTTACTGCCCCATACTTTGCCATAATAGAAAGTCACAGCCTGATTACATGATACTTATCTTACTGTAATATAGGGCACAAAGTACAAGGTACACTATAGCATGACTAGCCAACATAGCCTGCCCTTTAGTATTGCACAGGCTCCTCTCATGTACGGAGATTACTTTGATTTCACTGCACACTGGAAGATTCTCACAGTATGCATTAGAAGTCACAGCAAGTCAGATAAAGCCCACCTCATTTCCTGGCTGGTGGTCATCCAGCATCATTTAGCTTTTTCCTCACCAGCCTGACTGTCTTTGGCCTTTCCCTTTCCTTCACTGGATTTCGGTTCTTTCAATCGTGTAGGCTCAGCATCACATGTAGGCATTACCCTAGGGCAGACTGCATGCAAACTCCTCCAGACTGACATTTAGCCATCAGGGCAAGCCAGACCACTGCTACATCAGGCAATGCTGAGGCAGGGTGCTTTGATGTTTTCAGGAAGTTGTGTACAGCACCCTGCCAGAGCCCCCACCAGCAATCAGCTGCCTGCATTGCACAGAGACCCTGTGATGAGCTCACTGAATCTAATGCAAGTTATATAATACAAATAGAAAGGGTTTCATTAAAAAAGTCATTAGCATGTTGATGGTGGGGGGGAGCGTGTAGCAACCAGGAAAAGCAAAATAGGAGCTTGAGAGAATAAAATTCAGCTGGCTATGTCACTGCACTGCAAACACGATTTCTTCCCATCAACATTACTTTATAAACACATAGACAGCTAATCAATATGACACAAGTCCTTTGAACTTTCAGAAGTCTTGGGACAGGTCATGCTAGTCCCCCTTCTCTGTACTTCCTTGTTCAGCAGTGGCAGGATCTACCATATGGTAGGCTGCAGTGCCAGACCAGGTTAGGAGTTGCTGAACAGCCACTGAGCCTGTGGCACCTAACATTCGATGACCTAACCTCCTAGCACTGAAGTGGTTCCATATACATGGGTAGAACTCACAGTTTTCTCAAGAGAGGTCAAAATAAAAAATAAAAATTACTCAACCGGGTTCCTTCACAGTTTTACTGTATTCTACAATGTTTAGGGCCTACTCCAGTCCAATGTGCCTCCATACACGGAGAACTTCTTTAATGTGTATCTATAGCCATAACTCTTGGATGGAGGAGAGATCAGTGCACTCTCTTTTGTGGACATTTGAAATAATATACCCTGAAAGATTTACCTTTTGTCTTACATTCCTTCCAAAAGGGGCATTTATAAAACATTGAATCTGATAGTCGGCAAACATTCACTTCTGGTGAATCTTCCTGTGTTTTAAATAGTAGTGATTCACCAGCAGCTGGCAAAGGTCGCCGTTACTGTTTCATAAATACTTGTGTAGTTTGTACGTTTTAGATTGTAAGCTCTTACGAGCCGGGACTCCTAACAATCTTGTTTTGAATTGTAAATGTAATGTCTTCCTTATATTGTAAAGCGCTGCGCAAACTGTTGGCGCTATATAAATCCTGTATTATAATAATAATAATAATAATAATAATAACTGTATATATAAATGCGGGCAGTCACATCAGAAGACTCTGCTTCTTGCAGACAGTTATCTTACGGTCACCATACATGTTACAATCTGGCTGTACAATCACAACCCTTTCTGCAGGAAATCTGTGCACAGATCTGCCGCTAATCAGAGCACAATGGAGCGGGAGTTACTTTTGCGACATCTGTGTCTATCCAGTTTTTCCTGAACTAACCGGACCCATGTTGGGTCTTTGGATGTAAGCATGCATCTTTTTATATTCTATTACCTCCGATCTGTGACAATCGGGACCGCCAAAATGGAACTCCCCCTATGTAATAGCCAATTTACATGACAGGTCCTCTTTATGGAGACATCGGGGTCTACAAGACCCCTAATGTCACCTGGGGACCCCCAGAGAAGCTGATGAAGCAGAGATCGGCTTCATCAGCTTCTGTAGCTGGAGAGTGACACTGAATGCAGGAAGTGATGTAATCTACATCACTTCCTGCATTCAGGGACTGAGAGGAGATCAAAAGGGAGCTCGTATACTGATCTCCCTTTGATCTCCTGTCACAGACCGGCAACGGCAGTGACAGCTGCTAATACAAGCGATCGAGCGTCTCTAAAGCGTGGGTTCACACCTAGGCGTATTGAATATGCGCGTTTGTCACGCGTTTTTACAGCGATTCGCGCGTTTCCAAGAGCTACTTGGCTGTATCCCAATGGAAACGCAAGACCAAAATGCCCCAAAGAAATACGGCAAGGTGTGAACCATACCCATAGACAATAATGGGATTTTCAAGTTTGTACGTTTTGTAGCGCGTTCATAGAGCGTTGAACGCGCAACAAAATGTAAAAGTGTGAACAGGGCCTTAAGCTCCCGGTTGGTCGTGTAATTACAACCGCCGGCCGGAAAGCTGCTCATCGGGCTCCCCCGTTCTCTCGTCACAGACGAGCTGACGAGTGGATTTTTCAAGCCCTGCCAATAACGGTATTTCGCTATCGAGTACAAATATTTTTTTTCCGGTACTCACCGATACCGAATACCGAGTACTGGAAGTCCCATTCAGGAAGCCAGGCAGTGTGTAATGACTCGCCACCTGGCTTCCCGATTAGTAGGGAGGCCGTCCCCATGCTTCGCGTCACTAGGAGCCAGCTTTCTGGCCAATCAGGAAGCCGGGCGCCGTGTAATGACGTGCTGCCCGGCTTCCCGATACCGGAAGTATGAGGCTAGGCATCCCTAATAATAATAATTATAATAATAATAAGTAACTGCCCATGTGAAAGGAGCCTTAGATTTACATACGAGTACCAACCTAATCCATCCAATCAATCTATATCCAGTCAGACAGACCCTTGCATTACAGTACATAGTTGTTGGTAGATCTAAAAGGAGATTGCACAATCAGACTGTAACAGGTATGATGAGCTGAACAGATAATATCGGTTATAAAACAATAGACTCTAATGATGACAAGGAACCACATTGTACAAGGCAATCAGAGATAAATGGCTGGAAATGACTTGGAGCTCAGTTCATTTTTTTTTCTTCCTGATTTTTCCCTGAGTCATGATAAATGCGAGCTCAGTCTGTTGTTTTCACCATAGGATACAAATGAACAGATAATTGTTGATGACGTGACAGAGCTAAGTTGAAGGTCAGTATTTATTGCTCGGTATCACACAGTGTAAAATCAGAAACAGTTTATGGAAGTTCAAAGTCGTTAAAAGTGCCATTGATGCGTAGATCAGCAAAATCCATTCACTGTCTTAAAACCAATTCACCAATAATTAACAGGACAGACGAGAGTGAAATCAACAACGTGGCAAAGCCACATTCACAGATAAATGTGTGAAAGAGTCTGGATGGAGCCACGGGACAATCTTTCGTCTGGCCCAAAACATTGATACAAAAATACAAGTAGAAAAGGGGAAAGAGTACTGGTTAGAAATGTGGATGATGTTTCTATTGCTTTCTTTACCTTCCTACCTTAGATGCCTCTAACCCCTATATCTTGTATGGGATTCACAAGTACAGGAAGGGGAAGGAAAATTTCCCCAATGGGGTCACAGGTCAGGAACACCTAAAGCACATTACTAGGTGCTGCTCCAGGTCGATCCACTTGGATCTGCTGACAGGGCACACGCACCCGCTCACAGCCAGCCACGAATATACACTGACTACACATCGTCCCACCATAGATCCTCTTCACTCTGACATGGTTCACCCAATGATGGGCAGAGGAGGGTCCAGGCAGTGAGCATACAAATCTATACACACAGTTACAGATTAAAGTGACACTAAACTTAGGAGTTAAATCTTAAAAATACATTCAAGTACCTTAATTATTAACAAAAATGTATCATATTTGTGTATCACTCGGCTGTAGATCCTCACATCATCTCTGAATTGGTGCTGACACTGTCCTTCCTTCTGAAGGGTGGCTACCTTTGTTCCCCATGGTCCCTGTGTGTGTTGTAAAGTAGTCACCGCTCCAAGCTCACTCCTGTGATGGACTACAATCTCATGTTTAGTTTACTAGTTTGTATTGAGATTGTAGTCCATCACAGGTGGATATGTTGTATTGAATTGTGCACTGTGGTGCTCGTTTTGGACTTGGGGGCTCAAATAAAGCCGATATACCCACCACATCCCCGGTCTCACTGGGCTGCTAGACTGATCCCTTCAGCCTCTTCTCTCCTGGGCTCCGGCGGTCTAAGGACTGCTGACGTCATCATGTCCTATGCAGATCCATTGCTGTGAAAATATTGAGGCACATTCCGCAGCCGGAGAGGAGACAGAGGTGAGCGCTGACTGCCGTAGGACTGAGGATCAGGTCAGGTGAGTATATCTGCATTATTTGAGCACCTAAGACAGAACGAGTACTTAACCCTTACAATGTGGGGGTAGCCCCACTACAAGGGTATGTTTGCGATTTTCCCGGTATAGTTCGCAATTGTATATGTGCACGTGGGTAGTCACATTACATCAGCATCTGCTTCTTGTTGATGGTTATCTTAGGGTTGCCACACACGGAACAATCTGGCCATAAAATCTTTGTACAATCAATCAACTTTAGGCTTGCCAAAACTACATAATGGAAGGACCTACCTAGTCTATCCAATCAATCTGTATCCAGTCAGACAGACCCTTGCACTACATAATTGTTGGTAGAGCTAAAGGAGATTGTACAATCAGATTGTAACGGGTGTGATAAACTTAACCGATCTGTTTTAAAACAATAGACTGTAAAGCTGGCCATACACCTTACAATTATCTGCAGATTTTCTGTGGCCAGATGGAAAAGGTGCAACAGATTCCTCCATCTACACTTAACTGTGTGGATGGAGTAATCTCCACCTGGGCCAATCTGTTGCACTTTTTCCATCTGACCACAGAAAATCTGCAGATAATTGTAAGGTGTATGGGCACCTTTAGGCCCCTTTCACACAGGCTGATAAGGAGGGAATCCGTGCATGAATCCTCTCCTGATCACAGTAGTTCAGAGCAGATGTCACCGGGGTGACATCCATGTCCATACAGCTTTTTCATCCATCTTGCGATGGAGTGAAAAACTGAAATGACCAGACCCCATGTCAGTCTATGAGGAACGGATGTAGATGGACTTGTGTCCGTTTACGTCAGATTACCCCCGATCTGGCACAATCCGGTCCAGCAAAATGGATCTCTAATCAGTTTGTTTTTTTCTAACCTGGTCGGAATCGGGGGTAACCGGGTGTGGTTGACACACAGCTGCCAATAGACTTACATTGGGCTTCTGATCGATTTTGACAGGCAGACCCGATCGGAACGCCCGTGTGAAATCGACCTAATGATGTCAAGGAACCACAAATATTTTCCCTGAGTCATGATACATGCGAGCTCAGTCTGTTGTTTTCACCATAGGATACAAATGAACAGATAATTCTTGATGACAGAGCTTGGTTGAAGGTCAGTATTTATTGCTCGGTATCAATAAAATCAGAAACAGTTTATGGAAGTTCAAAGACATTAAAAACCGACATTGATGTCTAGATCAGCAAAATCCATTCACTGTCTTAAGACCAATTTACCAATAATTAACAGGACAGACGAGAGTGAATCAATAACGAGGCAAAGCCACAGTCACAGATAAAGGAGTGTGTGAAAGAGTCTGGAAAGAACTACAGGACGTTCTTTTGCCTTGCCCAAAACACTTATTGATACCCGAATACAAAAGTAGTAGAAGAGGGAATGAGGACAGATTGGAATTGTGGACATTGTTTCTATTGCATTCTTAACCTTCCTGCCCTGATGACGCCTCTAACCCCTATTTCTTGTATGGGAAGTGAGGGGAAATGTCCCCAGTGAGGTCACAGGCAGGAACACCCATCAGCAATTATAACTCTTCCCCAATCTATATAATACCAAAACAAAAACGGTTACCGTAGTTAGGCTTTAAACCCGACATTACCCAAAAACTCCAAAATTATGACAACACTTCTTTCATGCATGCATGTATGGGCACCCATCTTTGCAGAGGGACTTATTAAAAAATACACTCAGAACAATTCAATTTTGGACGGTTGACCATTTAACAGCTTCAGAGAGCGATCGGAGAAAAAAATGTCCAATGCCGGCTACATACCTAAGCATACAATCCTTCAATAAAACAACTCCATTGTATCTTCTAGAAGTCAACTGAAATTAAAGAGCAACTGAAACCAAAACCTTTTTTTAGTATTGGATAGAGTGGAGAAGGATTAGAACTGCAGTCTGTTTTATATTGCTGTGTCCCAGTTAGGGAGATTTGCCCTTTCTTTCTATGTGTCCTAGTGACCGTTATCACTGTAAAGCTGGCCATACACGTTACAACCATTGCACGACTTTCGTTGTGCGATGGTTGTCAGGTAATTAAAATTTCGTACGATCTGCCCATCTTGGACAAGGAGATCGTACTGGCGATCATCACAAGCCCTCCCCGCTTAGGGAAGGGCTTCCGATGATTGCAGTGCTGAGCAGGCAGTGTGCGCTTGCGCACAACGGCCCGTGCGGCATTCGTCTCCCGAGCACGCCACTAACCCGACGAAAATCGTACAATTTTCAAGGGTGCTCGGAAGACGAATGTCCTGCGACCTTACAGTAGAAGAGGTTGCATGCTGCCAATACACCTGCCGAGTATTGTACAATTGCAGGATTACCCGCGATTATCGTACGATCATCGGCAGGTGTATGGGCACCTTTAGTGAAAGAAAATCCCAAATTTTGGGTTGTCATCAGAACAGGAATAGATGGGAAATCTTCCAATGGGGACACTAGGTCTGGTGACTCTGCAGACTACCAGGGATTTCCTGCGCTTTGGAAGGATTTCCTCTCACTTCCTATTGTACCTATTGGACAGGAAGTGAAGGCCAAATCTCCCCAATGGGATACGGATGGCAAAAAAAAAGCTGATGGGATTATAACCCTCCCTTAATCTATGAAAAAAAGCATTGATTAAATGATCTTAAATGGCCATTTTCAATAAATAATGTTTTAATTGAAAAAGGAAAAAATCTATCTAATTCAAAAGCAATACAATTTGATCTTCTCTTGTGTTGAAGAATTATTTTCGATTTAAAGATTTTGGAAACAATGAATCGCTTATTGACTGTTTATTGTTGTATGCATGACCAGTATGAAGCTGGCAGCTTCATGAAGAGGCATTGGCAGGACACTGTGACGGTTTGCAAAAAGGAACAAGGAAGTAAGAGCACTGTAAGTGACATATTAAATCATTTCAACACACCATGCCAAGGAAGAGGATTATTCTGGAGCAGTTCCAGATTGAAATAGATGTTACATCATATGAAATCTGGAGCCAGTATCGGGTCACCATTTATTCTTGGGTATAATTGGATTTTTAGGACACAATGAACTTGTACATAAAAAACTGAAAGCTGGATGGAGATGTTTCCAGCAGCAACCAATTAGATCCCAACTGTCAAGTTTTCATACATCACAGTTACCTCTTCCAATCAAGGCTTCTCCTTGGTACCCTGGTCATAAAGATCACAAACATGACTGGAGACAAATCAACCACCTTCATAGACCTTCCTCTAGGAGAGTTTCCATTTAATAATACAGACACAACTATCACTGCATGCACAGAGAACTGATCATGTGACACAGTAGCTCCATTGTCTTATTACACCTTTCACAGAACCCTTCAAACTCTACCTCCCTCCTGATTAGGTGGAACCCAAGTCTAGATTCAATGGACTTAAGACCAGTACCACTTAGTATGACACCATGACACTCTCTGGGAATTGGTTACAGTGTTCCATTTGTTGATCCAAGAAAACGTGGCCTTCTGTGAAGAAAAGGTGCCTTTGGATCCCGTTCATGATAAAGATGGCAAAGCATATGCTGAGTTCTTGGTCTGGGTTTACCTATCAGTCCAGATCTCTATCCTGACCTATAGTCATGAGCTGTGGGTAGTGACGTGGGAGCAAATAGGGGGGAATGAGGTTGGGTGACCTCTTTGACTATACATAGCCGATAACTGACTGTGTTTAATGCCCAATTCTAGCAAACACTTTTTTGCTTTGGACAGAGTCTATAACTAGTTTTATTGATGTCTTTGTTTAAGACATTTCTGCTATTTTCTGTCTATTGGTGGGTGTCCGACAGTAAGTGAGGAAAAACCTTCCCAGTGGGGACAAAGACAAAAATAATAGCATTCTATCAGTGAGGAAGGCACAATACTTAGGGTTTATTGCTGTCTGAGGCAAATTTCCCCTTACTTCCTGTCCAGGTAAAGGTCCCCACACACCTTACGATAATCGTACGATAATCGCGGGAAATCCCGCGATCGTACGATTATCGTAAGGTGTGTGGAAGCCGTGCGACCTCTACTACTGTAAGGTCGCACGACTTTCAACTTACGGACATGTTCGAAAACCCGCCGAGCATCGTACGACGTTCGGCGGGTTTGTGGCATGTCCGTACGATAACAGCCGTAAGGGCCGGTGTGCGCAAGCGCACACTGCCCGTTCGGCATTGCGGTCATCGGAAGCCCGCCCCGCAAGTACAATCTGCCTATGCAAGATAGGCAGATCGTACGTTTTTTTAAGTACCTTACAACCATCGCAAGACAAAAGTCTTGCGATGGTTGTAAGGTGTGTGCCCAGCCTAACAGGCATTAGACACAAAAGGAAGTGAGGGAAAAACCCAACAGGGACATAGACCGCGTTAAAAATCTGATATGTTCTAACCCTTCCTTACTCCATCCAAAATGTCTGGAGTGAGTTTTTAAGTGAAGAACTATTCTGTTCACCTGATCCAACAATGGCCATCACCAGACATATGATTATCAGAAAGAATTACTTAAATTCTACAGCTAACTTTACTAATTCAATAAACTGGGATTTATAAACCTTCTATAAAATACAATAGAGGTATAATCCATTTGATTTTCGGTTCAAATCCCGACCACTATCTGCAAGGAGTTTGCATGTTCCACCTGTGCTTGCGTGGGTTTCCTGCAGGTACTCCGGTTCCCTCCCACACTCCAAAGACATGCTGGAAGGTTAATTGGCTTCTGTCTAAATCTGCCCTGTATGTATGTATGTATGTATGTATGTATGTATGTATGTATGTATGTATGTATGTATGTATGTATGTATGTATGAATATATGTATGTGAGATAGGGACCATAGATTGTAAACTCCTTGAGGGCAGGGACTGATGTGAATGCACAACTATGTAAGGCGCTGTGTAAATTGTCAGTGCTATATAAATACCTGTATTAAATAATTGTGAATGGGAACATTTTTTACACAAGATACATTTTTTGATCAAAATAAAAAAAGCACAGCAAGCACTGAGTTTAACATTCATTAAAAGTAGAACTATGGTCTCCGTTTAAAAATTGTGCAGCAACACTTAGAAACACAGCTGCACTTCCAGTTTTCTGTTACCCTGCAAAGTTCCTGTTGCATATAATTGTTGATCCTGCCAGTGAAGTCCACCTAATGCAGCTTCCTGTGATGGGGTGGCAACGATGCTGCACTGCTCCTGAATTCAGAGCAGAGTTGTTACTCTAATGTAGGCTGTGCCTGCTTGTACTATAATGGGATGAGAAGATGCTGCAGGGTATGTAAGAACATATATACATGCATTCTTTTGTCTCCATCTTGTTTTTCTACATGTAGCCATTTTCTCTTTTTCTGTTAATCAGAGCAGCCTTGTGTAACCTTTTCAATTGGTTAAGTTAAATAGTTTTGCATTCCAGGTTCGATAGAAAACTAGTTGATTGTCCTTGAGGGTCTTCTAAGATATAAGAGTTAAAGGAGAACTATGCAGTAAGTGATTTCCACTCATCCTCTTAGTTAGAGCCGACCTATGACAAAGAAGCTGTCACAGGTCGGCTCTATAGATCGGGAAGTGAGCAGAAACATGCACCGATCCGCTTACTTACTGATCGTCTCCCTGCAGTGAGCAGTGACTGTCAGTCACCTCTCCTCGCAGGGACTCCCCCCTCCAATCCTCTAGCGCTGAGTAGAGGAACGAGGGGGTGGACACAGCTGGCTCGGCCTCTAGATAGGCAGAGCCAGCTGTCACTCACGCAGCTGGGTGGATCTCGACAGTATTGTTGGGATCTGTCCCGGCTGCGGCGCCCTCAGTATATCGCGAGCAATAGCGTGCATGCACATTAAACGGCTATCTTTCCTTTCTTTCATACAACAAACAACCTGTCGAAGACAAGAGGTTGTGGCAATCATCATCACTGCTCATTCACAAACCTGTAGCTCGTCAAGCAGCACCTGCCAACGCCCAGCCCCACCCACTGCTTTCTTGATTGACAGCACTGCCTCTGTTACCGAACCCTCTCACTGGGATCTGCAGTGTCTGGGAGGAGGATAATGTGAGACACAAATAAGGGAGGGTTTGGCTCAGTCGGGGAAAGTAAAGGAAGTTTTGTGTTTATTGTAGGAGGCTTGTGCATCGCATAGTAACCCGATTTGGTACTTGTTGAGCCTGTCACACAGGAGCCTTTAGTTAAATTTAAAATTTCCACATTGCTTCCAATATTGGTACATACTCTCATGGTGCATAAAATAATTACATCAGGAGTTCTTTGCTCATTTAAAAACAAATATTGTTGCAATATATTGTACTTAAATAGCAGTTCCTGGAGTTGAGGTGTCAACATAGGCAAACAGCTAAATACACATATGTAAAAAAAATAAGTAAATGGGTGACCCAAGGTAGAAGTTGGATGATTCAACAAAACTTGACAAAATATCAATGAAATTGTACAATTATAAACACTGGTTGGTCAGGTGCGATCTCTGTATTATAAATGAATATGGAAGAAACAACAGGCTCCTAGCTGATCCTGGATGTGTAGCTAAGTGGGAACCAGCTAAATACACATATGTAAACGGTCTCATCTGCCAATGGATTTGTATGTCTATCCAGCCACTGTTGTGATTCATACACCTCTTCCAGACAGCACAACTAGGAGGGGGACACCATTTTGTTAGCTGGACTTAAGGAATACAGTGGTGTCACCTCTTCACCCACAGTCTGCTAATTGGATAATGAACGAGCAAACTCACAGTGATAATACATCAACGTTTCTCACTTTGATCTCAGCACATGTGCACTGCAGCAGAGCCTGACTGGGTGTTAGTGCTGCCCCTCCCTCTCGCAGCCTGGGATTCAGCTCTCTGGTTGTGTAGCAATCAGCATTGGAAAAATGATGGCTATTACCAGTAACACCATGCAACTCATTGCATCACTCAGCCCCCCATTCTATCTACCCCTTGTGGTTGCAAAGCCCAAATAGGAAACCCTTCCTCTGTGTCCTGCTGCTATCAAAAAGGCATAGATAGCACAAGGGAGGCTACGGGACACCAAGAGTAGCTTGGTGTTGTTGGTAATTGGCCAGCAATTACCAAAACTGATTGCTGGACAACCACGTGGACAGATGTACAACTTGGGTGCTATACATTTATCAAGGTCCATGTGTCACATGGCTGTTTAACGTTTATAGAGTAATTCTATGGTGAACTTCTACTTCAAGGTGCCCATACAAGTTAGATAATTATTTGATTCAATCCAGTGTCTATGGGAAGTACACAGTGAGTGATCCCAGGGAACTAAACTATAAGATAGGTTAAAATACCATGCCCAGTCGGTATTGTTTTCCCTGGTGCTGGAACAGTCAGCATGATGCTCCCATTCCGAAAAAGAGCAACCTTGCAGCTAAAATGGGCTTTCTAACATTAGTAAAAGGCTGGCTAGCCTAAAGTTATCCATAAATGTTTAGTTTTCTCTCCTGAGGGCTGAACAAGTGAAAATCTACAGATTCTTCCATCCATGATAAACAACATGGATGGAGGAATCTCCATTGCCGGGTATTGTATTCAGGAAGCCCCAACACTTGTGGCTGCCTTAATATTAAGGCAGGTACTGCATCCTATCAGATGCAATCACTGTTCTGCCGACTGTTCGGTGACTCAAAATTCAAGTCATGTATCTCCAGCTGTAGCCCGGTTACCCACTACCTGGAATTCCTTATTTTCCGTTCTTCTCGACCTGCTGGAGAAGTGTTAATCCCAGCAAGCTGGACTAATGTTTAGCGGGCAGTGTAGGTGGGACATGAGGCCCTCTCACAAGCCAGTGCAATTGTTATGTAAATGAAAGCAGGGCCCACACATTACGCCAATTGTTCATTCTTCCCTACAGCCGGTGTATCTGGGTTATGAGGCTCCCAGCTCACAGATCGCTTGCAGCGGATACAATGGAATGTAGATACAGAGATTCCTCCTTTTAAGAAACCTGATATTTTCTCCGGACTTTGTCCCAATTCCAATACAGCAAAGTCGCAGCATTGTATCCACATAGGGGCTAGGAAACCCAAAATACAAGCGGGCCCCTTTAACAAAAGCTTTGAAGGGGTTTTAAGGGAAAGCAAAGTGTTTTTTTAGATAAACATGTAGAGAAAATCGGCTTGATGGAACTAATTCTATCAATATGTGCTAATGTTTTAAAAACGTGATGTGCGTGGGCTTGGCAAGAATAGAGTTCATCCAAACACTCGCAAAACTGTCAATGACACAACTGTTCTCGGCCCAACCAGTTGCGGCCAGGACATTACATGTGGCTGTGGGGCCGGGAATGCCCCAGCCACCACTGATAGGGCCAGGAGGGGGATGCGCCACTGACAGTTTGGTGAGAACTCTATTCATACCAAGCCCCTGCACATCACTTGTTATTATATATGAACTTGGGGAAGCCATATTTGCTTGTGACATATGCAAGCTCTGCTTCCTGCTTCGCAGCATTACATGGTTTTGCTTTATTCCTCTATCACAAAATGTAAGCTTATAAATCAGTTTTGTCATCGAGAACAATACACTCCCTGTGTGGCTGATATCTTATCTCAGCAGTTGTGAAAGTGAGCTGCCAGCTAAAAGAAGTGGGATTATACTTACCTTTTCAGCAGCCCGTGTTTTGAAAATGCTGCTGCTGGCTATTGGAATATTCTGTCTGGTTGGATGAGTGAAATACCCCATTTCCCCCACTGCATACATTGGTTCCTTCTGCTGGCTCATACATCCTGCAGTGATATAGGAGCCAGTAGGAGAACCACAGCATATGGCGGGGTAGAAGGTACTGTACTCCTCCGGAAGTTAGGATTATTTGCAGCAGTCAGGGAGCAGTGAAGCTGCAGTTTGAAGACACAGGCCACTGGGAAGGTAAATATATTGCCTTTTCTTATTGCAGATGAGCTTGGTGTACAATGGACCCTGTGAGCTGACAGGGTTACTTTAAATCGAACCGATGCATGCTAATAAATGTCAGCCCCACTAATAGCACATACTCACCCTTCCTTCGCTTTCTGTCTTCCTACCTGGTACTTCTTGGTTTTGGGAAGCATGTCACTCTCCTTCCTCAAATGTGATAGCACTGGTGCTTGGTGCACTGGTCTCCTGGATGGGAAGGGGGTTTAACACCGCGGATGTCAACTGGTTAAAGTGAGCCTGATAATTTGCCCTGCATTGGCACGCATTTTAATAAATATGGCATGTCATGTTTAGCTGTTGTTCCACCACAAATGTGAACAAATGCAAACAAAAGCAACTCAAAATCATATCAGAAGAAGCAACTCAGCCATATCTCAAAGGCAATATATTGTTCCATTAAAGCATCTGAGTGAAGTTTTCTTTTTAGTCCAAGTCCGAAGCCCATGTATGCCAATTCGAAAACTGGCTAATATCTGAAAGGATTCTTGTTTTTACTTCCAATTCCAAAGACCATGTATGCCAATCTTAAAAGTAACTAACATCCTAAAGGATTCTTCTTCTTACTTCCAAGTCCGAAGACCATGTATGCCAATCCTAAAACTAACATCTGAAAGGATTCTTCCTCTTACTTCCAAGTCCGAAGCCCATGTATGCCAATCCTAAAACTAACATCTGAAAGGATTCTTCCTCTTACTTCCAAGTCCGAAGCCCATGTATGCCAATCCTAAAACTAACATCTGAACGGATTCTTCTTCTTACTTCCAAGTCCGAAGCCCATGTATGCCAATCCTAAAACTAACATCTGAACGGATTCTTCTTACTTCCAAGTCTGAAGCCCATGTATGCCAATCCTAAAACTAACATCTGAACAGATTCTTCTTCTTACTTCCAAGTCTAAAGGACCATGTATGCCAATCCTAAAACTGGCTAATATCTGAAAGGATTCTTTAACTTCCAAGTCTAAAGCCTGCGTTCACCTAAAAATGACTAATGATCTCCATCAGCCACTGTAAATCAGGAAAGAATCCTACCACACGAGCGACCTGCCAGAGACAGGAGCCAAATCAAACTTCACCATGTCAGAGCCAAGATAATTATCCAGGGCACAATGTCTGTCGTAAAGCCTGTGCAAATACAGGCAGAGATACTCCTTCCCCCAACCACAGAATGCAAAAACTGGCTGGATAACCGTAAAACACAAAAACAAAGAAAAAACCCCAAACATGTTCAATGTCTACCTGCCATTAAACCCAAACAATTACCGGATTTATTCTTTTAATTTTGAAAGGAGCGTATCTGACCACATTGATTAAACACCATCGCCACCCCCCCAGCACAATGCAGTAATCCCAGACAGAAACCACAGGGGGGCTGTGTGCTTTGAATCTCTTTCCCTGCTGCTTGATATGATGCAATCTCCATTTCTCGAGACTACATATCCCATTATGCATTGCTTCTAGCGAACAATGATAATGTTACATTGCTCAGACATTGAGTTGTAGTTTAGAAGGCAAGCTCTGGGAAAGTTGTGACACAAGGAAGTGCATATTTACAGGGTTGAGTGGAATTGTGTCAGCGCATTGAGGAAGCACATCTTATGGGCATCTTTAATAAGTTTACTAACGTCCAGATTGATATGGTTATTAGGGGTGAGATAAAACTTATAGAAAGTTTATATAGAAAACATATTTAAAATTGACCTTGGTTCCCTGAAGGTTATTTGCGACAGCTTTTAGCAAGCAGCCATTGCAGGGCATTAAGCTGGCCATACACCGTTAGAATGTTGGCCGATTCACTGAAATCTCCTGATATTCAAACAGTGGGTGGCCCTGCTGGTTTGATAAAAGTCAATTACTTAAGGCCCCATTCACACTGAGCGGAAAAGCCCACGATTTCCGCCTTGATATTGCACATTTTTGCCGCACGATATCGCGTAAAGTCGCCTGCCAATGATTTTCTATGGAGATGTCTTAATGTACAGCTCCATGTCACCCGTCGCGGTCGCAAGTCGCGCCTGCAGGACCCTTTTTCCTGCGGATGTCGCGTGAATTTCCTTTTTTTCTAATGCAGTCCGACGGTGAAGGTCGCTGGAACGTCGCCTGAACCGTCGCGTTATCCCTAATTGATATTTGTCAAAGGAACTGGATGAAAATTCTCGGATGAACGGTGACTGAAGCATACCAGCTCCTGTCAGAATACAATAGCCGTCAGGGAAGAATCCTTGTTTAGCATGGATAAGGGAATTTAGTGTTTTTGCTAAACGAGAAAAAAGTACAATATATGGCTAGCTTTCCAGTCCAGTATAAACTAAGATTGGCAACAGTGGCAGGATAATAGTACAGGGGCCCCTGACTCCAGAGGGAACCCATGGGAATGGGTAAAAATGTTCTGCAATTCATATTTTTTTAGTAAGTCTGTTTCCGTTTCAGCACTGCAAGCCCTTAGACCTGCTTAGAAGGTAGTTAGAAATGGCATCCCTTGTATTCTTTCCTGCAAATGCATCGTTGCCATATTACAGGACGTCATCACATATGTAACATGCAAAGATTACACCACTTCATAACATCAAATTCAAATGTCAAAGTCTGCCTTTAAACTCATACGGATGTGCTGCTTAAAGTCAAATGTGACTGACCTGATGTCAGGAATGGATCCCATGAAACTACCAGAGGGCCCGATGTACAATTATTCCGTCACTGTTAGGAAACATTTCCTACATTGTGCACATACTTGCAGGACAGTTTGTACATTTACAAACACCCCCCCCCTAATGAGGTCTATAGAGGTCAGTCAAGCAAGCAGCGGTATTTAGCCACCCTCGGGGAAAGCTGATCACGTTAGTACATTCTAGGAACATGTAAATTCATCCCCAAGTATTTTAGAGGAGAATGATGCTGCCGCTGATTCATCAGGGGGAACAGAGTAACCAGCCAGCAGGCTCAAAAGGTGCCCCAAAGATTGGCACTCAATCAAACTGGATTGGCCAATCGTCATATTGTATCTATGGATCCCCCAAGTTATGTGCAACTAAATGACAGATTCTGCACCACAGCATTTTCCAGTAATCCACATCTGCTGCTCCGAGACAATTTTTAAATCTACACGGGAACAGGATACATTAACAAGTCCACTCCCCCAAGGTTATAAATGAAGTTATAGGTGGAATCTGGTGGTCCAAGTCATCTCCGTTTTCTTTCTTTTTTTTTAAATTCCTTAGGGAAGCCGACAGCCAGATTTCCCTATAAAGTTCCATGTCTATTTTAGGGATCCCTTCTTGGGGTGTTCCCACACTTTGTGTTGCAATCGAACAGGGAGTATGGGAGCCCCACACAAAAAGGGCACAGTCAGGGAACTTGAGCACAAAGATCTTACCACCAGTGTCCCAAGAAATCTGAAGAACCATCAGGTGGTTTAAACAATTTCAAACACTTACCCTTGTAGTGGGGCTACCCCCCAGCACTGAAAGGGTTAAGTGCTAATTTTTCTTGTAGGGGCTCATATAAAGCAGATATACTAACCTGATTTTGTGCCAGCTCAGATATACAGTATGTGTTCTGATGTGTGCCGGGGACTGTACATCTATTGAGAGGGAGCTGAATGCGGTTGGAGATTGTTCTCTATATAGTCAATACATTAAACACATTGTCCCCGGGCACTGTAACGCTTTGTCATTGTCATCCAGGGCGGCCCCAAATCACATGTATACTTCCAAAGCCACAAACAGCAAAATCAACCACACAAAATACATTTTAATTAAAAAACATTGTGTGATTTCAGTTTCTTGTAAAGTTAACCAGTATGGAATTTTACAATAACCCAAAACTGACATTTTCATTTTGCGTTGTTGCTGGTAACTACGTTGAATCACTTGCTGGCTTTTTATGTCTCCAGGACCCAAGTATCAATTATCTGTGTATCCTAAAGAATGACGGAGAAGCGGTTGGTGTGACACAATCATCTGACTTTGTAAGGGCTCGGTCACCCTAGGCTGCATGCTGGGCTTTGATATTTGTGGGTCATGGACCTGGAACACGAATATTGCACATGTGTCAGGAAAGGATCAGAATTCCTTATCTTTAGATATGTTTCAGGTCAAAGACTCAGAAAGCATTAGAGCCAATTAGTATTACAGGCAGGGAACAACATTCTTTATAGCTTTAATCTAAACCCAAGAACAATCATTTACAGCCCAACTGGAGCCTCACATATTATTATGTTAATGCAGCCAGGTTATATATACAATAAATCTGATCTTTTATGACTGGTTTTATTTTGGCAATTGCTACAGCAATCAGAGCATGGGTTGGCTGGGTTCCTGCTTTATGTGAAAGAGGATCAGTTCCCAGCCCCCTTAGTTTCTGTAACACGGGTACTTTGACTCCTGCTGCAGCACTTACCAGTTAAAAAAAATAAGATCATATTTATTACTGTATATGCAGACTATCGGCATTATTCAGGGACAACCTACTGACCATGCTCACAATTGTCAGGGGTGCGTAACACACAGAGCGCAGGGGTCAGGAGTGCGTAACACACGGGGCGCAGGGGTGCGTAACACACGGGGCGCAGGGGTGCGTAACACACGGGGCGCAGGGGTGCGTAACACACGGGGCGCAGGGGTGCGTAACACACGGGGCGCAGGGGTGCGTAACACACGGGGCGCAGGGGTGCGTAACACACGGGGCGCAGGGGTGCGTAACACACGGGGCGCAGGGGTGCGTAACACACGGGGCGCAGGGGTGCGTAACACACGGGG
>NW_017306657.1:430480-453500 GCF_000935625.1 Nanorana parkeri | reverse complement strand
AGCACATTCTATCCTGTTATAACATCAGCATTGTAATAGGAATACATACTAGAGTTGTTTTTCATAATGCAATCAAAGCTTACTTGAAAAAAAATCCCTTTTATGTAGCGAGTGCTGCGTTCTGTCTGTCCATCACTTTCATCAACTTCCTGGATTCCCAGTGTGCTTTGAATCTCTTTCCCTGCTGCTTGATATGATGCAATCTCCATTTCTCGAGACTACATATCCCATTATGCATTGCTTCTAGCGAACAATGATAATGTTACATTGCTCAGACATTGAGTTGTAGTTTAGAAGGCAAGCTCTGGGAAAGTTGTGACACAAGGAAGTGCATATTTACAGGGTTGAGTGGAATTGTGTCAGCGCATTGAGGAAGCACATCTTATGGGCATCTTTAATAAGTTTACTAACGTCCAGATTGATATGGTTATTAGGGGTGAGATAAAACTTATAGAAAGTTTATATAGAAAACATATTTAAAATTGACCTTGGTTCCCTGAAGGTTATTTGCGACAGCTTTTAGCAAGCAGCCATTGCAGGGCATTAAGCTGGCCATACACCGTTAGAATGTTGGCCGATTCACTGAAATCTCCTGATATTCAAACAGTGGGTGGCCCTGCTGGTTTGATAAAAGTCAATTACTTAAGGCCCCATTCACACTGAGCGGAAAAGCCCACGATTTCCGCCTTGATATTGCACATTTTTGCCGCACGATATCGCGTAAAGTCGCCTGCCAATGATTTTCTATGGAGATGTCTTAATGTACAGCTCCATGTCACCCGTCGCGGTCGCAAGTCGCGCCTGCAGGACCCTTTTTCCTGCGGATGTCGCGTGAATTTCCTTTTTTTCTAATGCAGTCCGACGGTGAAGGTCGCTGGAACGTCGCCTGAACCGTCGCGTTATCCCTAATTGATATTTGTCAAAGGAACTGGATGAAAATTCTCGGATGAACGGTGACTGAAGCATACCAGCTCCTGTCAGAATACAATAGCCGTCAGGGAAGAATCCTTGTTTAGCATGGATAAGGGAATTTAGTGTTTTTGCTAAACGAGAAAAAAGTACAATATATGGCTAGCTTTCCAGTCCAGTATAAACTAAGATTGGCAACAGTGGCAGGATAATAGTACAGGGGCCCCTGACTCCAGAGGGAACCCATGGGAATGGGTAAAAATGTTCTGCAATTCATATTTTTTTAGTAAGTCTGTTTCCGTTTCAGCACTGCAAGCCCTTAGACCTGCTTAGAAGGTAGTTAGAAATGGCATCCCTTGTATTCTTTCCTGCAAATGCATCGTTGCCATATTACAGGACGTCATCACATATGTAACATGCAAAGATTACACCACTTCATAACATCAAATTCAAATGTCAAAGTCTGCCTTTAAACTCATACGGATGTGCTGCTTAAAGTCAAATGTGACTGACCTGATGTCAGGAATGGATCCCATGAAACTACCAGAGGGCCCGATGTACAATTATTCCGTCACTGTTAGGAAACATTTCCTACATTGTGCACATACTTGCAGGACAGTTTGTACATTTACAAACACCCCCCCCCTAATGAGGTCTATAGAGGTCAGTCAAGCAAGCAGCGGTATTTAGCCACCCTCGGGGAAAGCTGATCACGTTAGTACATTCTAGGAACATGTAAATTCATCCCCAAGTATTTTAGAGGAGAATGATGCTGCCGCTGATTCATCAGGGGGAACAGAGTAACCAGCCAGCAGGCTCAAAAGGTGCCCCAAAGATTGGCACTCAATCAAACTGGATTGGCCAATCGTCATATTGTATCTATGGATCCCCCAAGTTATGTGCAACTAAATGACAGATTCTGCACCACAGCATTTTCCAGTAATCCACATCTGCTGCTCCGAGACAATTTTTAAATCTACACGGGAACAGGATACATTAACAAGTCCACTCCCCCAAGGTTATAAATGAAGTTATAGGTGGAATCTGGTGGTCCAAGTCATCTCCGTTTTCTTTCTTTTTTTTTAAATTCCTTAGGGAAGCCGACAGCCAGATTTCCCTATAAAGTTCCATGTCTATTTTAGGGATCCCTTCTTGGGGTGTTCCCACACTTTGTGTTGCAATCGAACAGGGAGTATGGGAGCCCCACACAAAAAGGGCACAGTCAGGGAACTTGAGCACAAAGATCTTACCACCAGTGTCCCAAGAAATCTGAAGAACCATCAGGTGGTTTAAACAATTTCAAACACTTACCCTTGTAGTGGGGCTACCCCCCAGCACTGAAAGGGTTAAGTGCTAATTTTTCTTGTAGGGGCTCATATAAAGCAGATATACTAACCTGATTTTGTGCCAGCTCAGATATACAGTATGTGTTCTGATGTGTGCCGGGGACTGTACATCTATTGAGAGGGAGCTGAATGCGGTTGGAGATTGTTCTCTATATAGTCAATACATTAAACACATTGTCCCCGGGCACTGTAACGCTTTGTCATTGTCATCCAGGGCGGCCCCAAATCACATGTATACTTCCAAAGCCACAAACAGCAAAATCAACCACACAAAATACATTTTAATTAAAAAACATTGTGTGATTTCAGTTTCTTGTAAAGTTAACCAGTATGGAATTTTACAATAACCCAAAACTGACATTTTCATTTTGCGTTGTTGCTGGTAACTACGTTGAATCACTTGCTGGCTTTTTATGTCTCCAGGACCCAAGTATCAATTATCTGTGTATCCTAAAGAATGACGGAGAAGCGGTTGGTGTGACACAATCATCTGACTTTGTAAGGGCTCGGTCACCCTAGGCTGCATGCTGGGCTTTGATATTTGTGGGTCATGGACCTGGAACACGAATATTGCACATGTGTCAGGAAAGGATCAGAATTCCTTATCTTTAGATATGTTTCAGGTCAAAGACTCAGAAAGCATTAGAGCCAATTAGTATTACAGGCAGGGAACAACATTCTTTATAGCTTTAATCTAAACCCAAGAACAATCATTTACAGCCCAACTGGAGCCTCACATATTATTATGTTAATGCAGCCAGGTTATATATACAATAAATCTGATCTTTTATGACTGGTTTTATTTTGGCAATTGCTACAGCAATCAGAGCATGGGTTGGCTGGGTTCCTGCTTTATGTGAAAGAGGATCAGTTCCCAGCCCCCTTAGTTTCTGTAACACGGGTACTTTGACTCCTGCTGCAGCACTTACCAGTTAAAAAAAATAAGATCATATTTATTACTGTATATGCAGACTATCGGCATTATTCAGGGACAACCTACTGACCATGCTCACAATTGTCAGGGGGGCGTAACACACAGAGCGCAGGGGTCAGGAGTGCGTAACACACGGGGCGCAGGGGTGCGTAACACACGGGGCGCAGGGGTGCGTAACACACGGGGCGCAGGGGTGCGTAACACACGGGGCGCAGGGGTGCGTAACACACGGGGTGCAGGGGTGTATAACACACATTTCCAGAATGTAAAGTGTTCTGTGATTGGAGGAGGCAGATCCTGTCATTCATTTGCCCACCCTCCATTCATGCAACACTTTGCATTCAGGGGAGGACTACAAGTTCTGTCAATTCTGCAAAAGAAGCAGGGGGAGGGGGAGCGGCGCCATGCAGCGTATCCAGCGTCAGTGAAGAGAAGATTTCTACACTAAGCAGCAGCCAGCATGACATGGAACACACTTCATTAGAAGCAAGTTGTGTCCCTGGTGCTGGATACCCAAAAAATGCAAGTAAACTTCAGCGTTAAAGCCTAACTTCAGTAAATTTGTTAAGAGTGGAAGAGAGTAAACATTTCTGCCAGGTTTTTTTTATTTCTTCCTATATATTCCTCTGTTGGGGAGATTTTCCCTCACTTCTTTTATCTGTGACATCCATACAAGAAATGTGGGGAGCAGATGTCACCATGACAGAGAGGTATGGACAGCAATACAAACACTGTCAATGTTTCTAACTCCCTGTTGGGGTGATTTCCTGTCAATTCCAGGTAACTGTAACAAGGCAGTCTGAACTCATTGTTGTGAAGCTTGCCTCCTCGAAGCTTTAATTACTTGTTGTAACGTGCTTAATTAATACACAGAGGTAATACACACTACTTTGTCGAAATTGGATGACTTCTTCTGCCAGTGGCAGCCCAAAACGTTCTTATTCACGGATCTCCGCTAAAATGTTATAATCCGTACCAAGCCCTCCACTACAAAACAGCATCTCCCCTCTCCTTTTATTATTCATTCATTTGGAAAGTCTTTGATGTGACTTGCCTCAATTCACAACTGTGGTTTTCAGTAGTAGCATAAAAGAGCTAATTAGAAACCACATAATAATCCTTGCTTTGTAACAACACAGCTACAGGCTGAGGGATTACAGAATGAGACAAGCGGAAAAATAAATAAATGCATATACAGTATAACATATATACGGTAGACATACAGTATGTATATACATATACAGACACATAGTGAGGTGCTGGCTGTCAGGATTGTGGACGTTGTATATGTGTCACCTATGCTTCTCACATGCACATGGTGTGGGGCTCCGGGGTTTGTGTCTAATATGGAGGAAATAAAAGTTTTGGTTTTCTCTGGATATTAAGAAGTTATTTTCTGGGTTCTAGTATTGTAGAGCTCTGGGTGGGAATAAACCTCCATCCTAGGTCCACATCTTACGTGGGAGCCAGACAGGGACTTCTGCTGCTACATTGGGCTGTAAACAATCAAAAGCGCTCTTGATGTTACATCATTCCTTCCATATTGCTGTGCAAAAGTGACACTTCTGTAGCGCGATATCGCGCGACAAGGTCGTGCAATATCGCCGGTAATGCGCAACACCATTGAGTCTATTGGAGCCAAATCGCGCGACATCCGCCGAAAAATAGGTCACGTTCGAGCTACAAGCTTAACCGACGAGCTACAGGTGACATTGAGCTGTGAGATGTGAACAGCTCCATTGAAATGTATTGGACAAGCTACATTGAGAGACATTGCGCGGAAATATGCGCGACAAACCGCTCAGTGTGAACGGGGTCTAAGAGCCGAACCTGTACCTCTTGCAATATAAATGTATATGTGATGGATATTTATACACACACTGGGGAAATTAAGACCGACACGGAGAAAAATGTGCCAAATTATATATGCAGACTGATGTGGTGTATGTTGCGCCAATTTAATAAAAGTAGACAACAACATTTTGTTAATGCGTATTATGAACAATGCTGCCCCTTTATTTGTCTCTCCACTTCCCTCCCACGTCTCAACTTTGAAGCTGTATCTCTATAACATTCTAATAAATGCACAGCCATCATTCTTCCTCCAATATAGCAAACATTTTAGACACTTTTGTAAAAGGAGAACTGCGGTGAAAGTGCTTAATTAATTTGATGCACGCTATCGCACATGAATAGATCTATCGCACAGCACTTTCTATGCAATTTGGCACAGCTGACACAATGCCATATCAAATATATTTTAACAAATGATGTATTTTCTTTTGTTAACTCCTCCCAAGGTGTGTATACATACACTATGGCCACAATTTTGTTTAAAACCCAATGGGTCGAATTCTCTTAGATCCCACTGGAATAACTTACAATTGGATGATCTGTATGATCAGGATGTACAGTGTATGGGGAACTTTAGATCAGCTTTTCCCAACCTTTTTATTCTGGAGGAACCGTTAAAATAATTTACAGGTTTTAGACCCTATTAGCACAGGGTGATCTGGCATTACTGAGGCAGCAGGGATGCCAGTTGTCCCAGTTCAGATACAGCTGCTGCACTCATTGTAGTTAATGAGAGCGTGACAGCGGCCTCATCTGTAAGCAGCAGCCCACATGTAATTGTACATGATACAAATACATGCCGTCTGGAATAGATGATTGTCCCTGGTTGCAACATAGATGTGTCCAGAGATAGTGACCTAATCCAAACCGCATGTAACCGTATCATATTCCTGCTGCAGGAATCCCACATAGCCCCATGTGAATTGGGTTTTAGGGAACTCCTGCAAAAAAGAATCTTATGTAGAGCTCATGGTACATTAGTGTTATCAATAAGTTGTAAATAAAAGAATGTGGTGTGCCTGGAGTATTTCACAGCCAGGGCAGATCATCACACTTACCTACCGTATATGACAAAATGATTCTATGTTATAATGTTCAAGAAGAATTCTCACCTTGTATTATTTTTATATGGAAAGACTTTGGTTCCACACGGCCTCTTGATTGACAGCTCTTATCTCACTGTCTTTCCACTTTCCTGGTGTGCACCACCAGGGCACAGGAGTGCAGATGGAAGGGGGTACGCTTTCACCAGAATCAGAAAAGGCACTAGAACTGGGCGGAGAGCCTTGTATTGTGTCTGAAATGTGCACAGTCAGCCTAGGTTCACACCTGGGCGACTCCTGATCTTGCGGCACTCACGCACAAAACCGCATGGATTGCCGCACGGTAATGTAGTCGCCCATCGCAGCCAATCGCCCTGTAGGTGCCGTTATTTTCTACAGGCACCCCAGTCGGGCTGGGCGGATCGAGTGGTTTCACGCACCTATTCCGCCTGTGCAATTGAAAAGGCTGCGCGGCGTGTGTAGCAAAAAAATGTACATGTACCATTTGTTAGTGATTGCCATGCGGATGTCACCCCATTGATATTAACCAACCGCTGTGTGCACTAGCGTCCCAGGTGTCGCTGAGGTGTGAACCTAGCCTCAGTGAGATAAACGCTGTGTGCGATCAGGAATAAAAAGGAGTGGACTGTCAAAGTCTGAATCTCAGTTTCTAGTCCACACAGAAGCAAGAGATAAAAAGGAACACACACTGTGGAAGATAAGTGACTGAGCTGTGAAAATGATACAAGGTGAGACTTCTTCAAAATGAATAATATCAACAAAGGGAACAAACAGAAACAATTTGTGGTGCCCCTAACATTAGTGAATAGTGTAGAAGTGACCCCTAACATTGGTGATCAGTGGAAATAAGCCGCCTTGCATTGGTGGTCAGTGTAAGCAGAGGATACATTTGCCATTGCATAAGGAGCCATTAGCAACCTCTAGAGCAGTGATGGCAAACCTTGCTGAGCCTGAGTGCCCAAACTGGATGGCTAA
The DNA here is from genome assembly GCF_000935625.1 of Nanorana parkeri. Taxonomy (NCBI): domain Eukaryota; kingdom Metazoa; phylum Chordata; class Amphibia; order Anura; family Dicroglossidae; genus Nanorana; species Nanorana parkeri. Next base: position 446,418 of record NW_017306657.1, on the reverse strand, counting down.
ACCAACGTATGTGTCTCAAAGTGCCAATCCTGCACTTAGACCCGAATACTGATGATTTATTTTAGAAAAAACACTTCATACGACTGTCTGAACTAATTATGTGATTCAGTCTTAGAAGACAAATACAATACTAGAGGTTTTAACTACACTACAGAGTGACATGTACCTTTTGTACTGTGCTAATGAGTGAAGGGTTACATTGCAGTGTGCTACTAAAAAGGTACATGTCATGCAGCACACTGAGAACAACAACAGAGAACAGTCTCTCTACAGCTTGGAGTCAGTGGTGGAGCACCAGAGCCCAGTTGCAGCTGTGGCCGAGGTGACCCTGGTAGTTCTGCCACCGACTCCAACCTGTACAGGAACTAATCTCAGCAATACATTATATAAAAATGCAGAATACTGCCAACTATAGAAGACTACATATTCCAACAATACATTTTACTATAATGCAGAATACCAACTATAGAGGACTACAAATCCAAGCAATATAATATACAGCAATGCAGAATACCACCAACTAGAGAGGGCTACATATCCCAACAATACATTATACAGCAATGCAGAATACCACCAGCTATAGAAGACTACATATTCCAACAATACATTTTACTATAATGCAGAATACCACCAGCTATAGAAGACTACATATTCCAACAATACATTTTACTATAATGCAGAATACCACCAGCTATAGAAGACTACATATTCCAACAATACATTTTACTATAATGCAGAATACCACCAGCTATAGAAGACTACATATTCCAACAATACATTTTACTATAATGCAGAATACCACCAGCTATAGAAGACTACATATTCCAACAATACATTTTACTATAATGCAGAATACCACCAGCTATAGAAGACTACATATTCCAACAATACATTTTACTATAATGCAGAATACCACCAGCTATAGAAGACTACATATTCCAACAATACATTTTACTATAATGCAGAATACCACCAGCTATAGAAGACTACATATTCCAACAATACATTTTACTATAATGCAGAATACCACCAGCTATAGAAGACTACATATTCCAACAATACATTTTACTATAATGCAGAATACCACCAGCTATAGAAGACTACATATTCCAACAATACATTTTACTATAATGCAGAATACCACCAGCTATAGAAGACTACATATTCCAACAATACATTTTACTATAATGCAGAATACCACCAGCTATAGAAGACTACATATTCCAACAATACATTTTACTATAATGCAGAATACCACCAGCTATAGAAGACTACATATTCCAACAATACATTTTACTATAATGCAGAATACCACCAGCTATAGAAGACTACATATTCCAACAATACATTTTACTATAATGCAGAATACCACCAGCTATAGAAGACTACATATTCCAACAATACATTTTACTATAATGCAGAATACCACCAACTAGAGAGGGCTACATATCCCAACAATACATTATACTACAATGCAGAATACCACCATCTATAGAGGACTACATATCCCAACAATACATTATGCTACAATGCAGAATACCACCAACTATAGAGGACTACATATCCCAACAATACATTATACTACAATGCAGAATACCACCAGCTATAGAGGACTATATATCCCAGCAATACATTATACAGCAATGCAGAATACCACCAACTATAGAGGACTACATATCCCAGCAATACATTATACAGCAATGGAGAATAATATGAAGCTACATACTCTGTTGTGCCGGGGTGGCGGCCTGATGTCTCCAGGGCAACTGGAGGGCTGTGTGGGCTTTCAGGTGAGCTGTGCAGGCTCTCATGGATGCTGTACAGTTGTCAGATGGGCTGTGTGGCTCTCGGGGGCTGTGCGGCTTTGAGGTGGACTGTACGGGCCCTCAAGGGGGCCGTGCCGCTCTCAGGGGGAGTGGGCAGCTGCGGCTCTCTGGGGAGTGGGCAGCTGCGGCTCTCTGGGGAGTGGGCAGCTGCGGCTCTCGCAGGAGTGTTAATATGCCTGTTTTAGAGGCCACTGCTACCCGATTGTGACCAGCACGGATCGCCTACCGAGGCCCCTGAACCTGGTCCCTCTCTGGCACGTGTGCCATAAGTTCGCCACCACTGCTGTAGAGTAACCCTGGTTGAGACAGGCAGCTTCAGACACTAAAGCTGGCCATACACTTATTGGTCACACTTGATTCCCCTTTTAACACCAAAAAGTGTGGATGAGGGAATCCCCCCATCAGGCTATTGTATTCCGACAGTGGTGTGTGTGCCGCTGTCAGAATACCCGAACAATGATTGGCTGCGGTCACTGTTTAGACCGGGTTCTTTGACAAAAGTCGAATTGGGGTGCCGGCAGGGCCACACACTGCTCCAGATTTGTATACGTAATGTGTGCAGTATGTGGCCAGCTTTATAAAAAGAGGTGGAATACATATAATCTCAGAAGGTTGTTCCGGAATGGTGCTTTAGCAGCAAAATTAGAGGTCATCACATTTCATGCAATCTGATGTAGCACAATGCTACAAAAGTAGTCAAGGTCAATGGAGAAAGTTATGTGCAGCAGCAGAAGCCACATCATTATAACTGCTACTTCATAGATTGTTGGACTGACTCCTACATAGTTTCGAACAATACAAGTCCATCGACTTTAAAAAAGAAAGGGGGGGGGGGCGAGAGTTCCCAGCCCTATGTAAGCTCCAAGAAGGGGATTTATCAAAACTGGAGCAGACAGAATCTGGAGCAGTTGTCCATAGTAACCCATCAGCTTTCATTTTCAAAACTTAACTGAATAGACTGAAAAAAGAAACCGATTGGTTACTATGGGCAACTGCTCCAGATTCTCTCTGCTCCAGTTTTGATAAATTCCCCTCATGTCTTGACTTGAAGCTTACACAAGGCTTCCGCTCCAGCAGCCAAATAGAGCAATGAGGGAGTAAAGGGAAGGTAAGTATATGTGGCTGGGGAGGAGGTAAGTTACATTGACAGGGTTATCCACAAGAAGGTGAAGAGTTTGGAGAAGGCCGGAGAAGGGAACAATCTAGGACAACAAAGCTGATGTGGAAAAATTCTCCAATTCAGCTCACTTTCCAGATCAGCTATGTTGTCCTAGATTGTTCCCTTCTCCTGTCTTCTCTATTCTCTTCACCCCTTTGTGAAGAACCCTCTGTTTCCTCTCTCTGCATTCTTCCTCAGTCTGAATGTTTGCAGGAAGAAAGTAGGGTCATATCAGTTTGCTTTTTTACCTTCATCTATTAACAGGCTGGAGGCAAGTTGGTGACCAAGTGATATAACTTATCTGCAACATTAAAAAAATGAGGTCACCAACTTTCCTGCGCTGTCTGCCAGGACCACAATACTTCCGTATACATACTTAAACTGTGAGTGAAGAGGTTTGCTTCAAGCTGCCGGCCGGGTGATGAAGGTAGATGAGCTCCGGAGACTCACCCAGGGCTGCAATGTGCCCGAGTAGCCAGGAGAGAAAGGATTGTCAGCGCTGGATGTAAACAAACAACGATGGCCATCAGATCTTTGTAAATACAGATCTGTGGAGGGGGAGGGTGGGAATGGTTAGCTCTGGGCACTTCATCCTAAAGTACACTTACCCTTTAATCCTTTCACTGCTAAAGCGGTTTTGTGTTTTTTTACACACAGGTTATAATCCACATTTTAGGCGTGAAAATTACTTAGTTGCAAATGTTTACGTCGCACAATATTAGCGCATCTCTTTATCAAACCCAACATTTTTGTAAAAAAATAAACTTAAGTTAATTTTAGTGCCCCAAAAAAACAATATAATACCCATTTTGTTTTCTAAATGATAAAAGATGAGGTTATGACGAGTAAACAGATACCCGACATGCAAAGGTTAAAAATGGTGTGTGTCCGTTAAACGGAAACAAAATATGGTACCCCAAATTGTCCATAGGCGATGTTTTAAAAGCCGTACAGGTCATCAGTTTAGAGATAACCCTGAATATTGGCCCTAGAATGATTGCTCTCTTTCTTTGGCGTGTGCGGCGATACCGAACATGTGTAGCGCAATCGTCGCTTTCGTACGTAGGTGCACCCCATGCGTGTTTAGGGTAATAGGGGAGCTTACAAGCCGCGTATGTGATAGCATACTAGTGGTGACAGGTTCTATTTCGGGTGACATTAGGGGTCTATTAGACCCCTAGTGCCACCTTTCAACTTCAAAGAAGACATTGGAGCACAGATTGCACTTCAATAGCTTCTTCCCTGGTTCCTGCTACCGGGGAATGACAGCTGGGGGACCGGAACCGGAACAATAACCCCCCAGCCCCCTCCCCCCCCACCAATATTACATAGAACGGGGAATAAGATTTTTCAGCAAATAAAAGGGTAAGTGGCAATTTTCCAATATTTTGCTTTGTAAATGGGACCATGTAACAAGTATAAAGTAGGCGTTATCCCAGATTGGCTGGAGAAGTGGAAATACCCTTTAAATGCTGACATGTTTGATTTTAGGTGCCAACATTGTGTGCGGTCGCTGTGCGGACTATTATCACTGGGTGCAGGTTAATGAAGTGATCATGATGAGTGAGAGCCGCCATTATTCTTCAAGAGGCTGATTATCTATCACATCTTCTGTCTCACTCCAGCCACATATCACAGAAACATCTGTAGACAGCGCCAAGTTGTGTACACAGTGGGTGAGGGTTAGAACCTCGTCCCTGCCAGCAGGATTTCCCTTTAGTTCAGAATCACAAGAGGTGAGCGGAAATCGCTCCAGAAAGAATTCCCCTTGTGACATTTGTTTTCAGGACAGGTGTCCCCCACTGAAAGCTCCCACCTCACTTCCTGTTTCGGTGACAGATTTCCCATCACTTTCTGTCCTGTCCTGATCCATAGAACAGTCACGGAACTCACTGATCTGGGTATCTTACGTTCCCCTTTATTATCATCATCATTGTACATGAATGCAATGATGTACGTAAAGGAACCATGTGCACGCAGAAATACCCAGGCTGCCATTGCTCGTCTACTTCAGAAAATGCTTAACGCCTGGCTGTCATGCTGACTCAAATATTTCAGCATTATTCTGAGACTCTGACAAACCACACGAATGCAGTTCTGAAGGTCTGACTTCACTGGCTGCATGCTTGTCACATGACACTTACGTAATTGGCTTCCACCCAAAATCAGGACAGCGTCTGCCCACTTGTATACAATGGCGGAGGGACATTAGACATCGGGTGAGGGCTGTCTGTCCATTAACAAGCATTGCAGATGAAAGTTTTGTGGGACACTTTGGGAAAAGAAGAGAGATGACACATTGGAAATAAAAAAAAAAGTGACCGGCAACTACAGTCACTGTACATGGCATTATATAAAGGACAGGTCCCTGCTGAAAACTGATGCCAAGGACGAGCTGAGCTACTGGTGTCACCCCCAACACTGCACACAGCCATTGCACTCACCTAGATGTTCCCAGCCGCTCTCTGCCCGATGTCACCTCGGAGCTCTCCACACACAGTCACTCCTCCTGACAGACACATCCGCCTGCCCAGGACCCGCCCCCTCGCTTAATCGTGGAGCGGAGATCACCATCCCCCTCAATGAAGCCTCGGAGCCAGATCACGCCCACTCAAATTTACACCGTTAAGGGTTTACACCGATTGGTCGCTGCAAAGAGGCGTGGAACGCACGGAAGTTGGCCGGAGTCAGGCGCCACGTTGCTGGCCCTGGTCACATGTTTGCGGCAGCAGCCGGCTTTTTACGGCGGGGAGGGAGGTCAGCTGACAGCCCCGTGACTGAGAAGCAGCCCGGAAGAGTTGACTGTCGGGAGACTGTGTGGGGTCACACCACAACTGTGGACTACCATGTTCGGGCCGGACGAGGACGATGCTGACTTCCTGTCACCCACAGGGGGGTAAGTGAGCCTTGGGGGAGAGGGAAGGACCTGACTGACAGCTGTCAGTAGGAAGTATTGTGTATGTAATGCACGTGATGGGAAAGTATAAGACTCAGTTACTGTCCAGTGACCGGGGCACCACAGGTCCCAGCGTTACTGTCCTGTGACCGGTGCGCCACGTCCCAGCGTTACTGTCCTGTGACCGGTGCGCCACGAGTCCCAGCGTTACTGTCCTGTGACCGTTGGTTGTCCGGTGGCCGGGGCAGCCGGAGCCCCAGTGTGGTTGTCCGGTGGCCGGGGCAGCCGGAGCCCCAGTGTGGTTGTCCGGTGGCCGGGGCAGCCGGAGCCCCAGCGCGGTTGTCTATTTCCTTTTGTGTTGCCACTCCTGGTGTTTCTATTCCATATCTGTAGGGCTGCAGATCCCGTTAGGTGTGTCTATTGTCTGTGTCCTGGCCATGCTGTCCAGTGACCTACTGGCCACAATGAATCTACTAATGGCGCACCATTGCCCTTTGCAGATTCCCAGATGAAGAAACCTGTATAAACTGTCAGTCACAGGCAGATCTCTGTGATCCGCAGACTCGGGATCTGTCTGAACCCGCCAATCCTTTATTTCTGAACCACTTCATTTTTTATTACTGCTGGTAGTGTGTGCATGAGTGGCATCAAAGGGGAGAATCCATTAGCATATACCCAGTTGTATCATTCTAAATCCTTGAGTGTCAAAGGATCATCTTTGTGTAAGTCAGGAGGAAGTATGAACAGGCCCGGAGGGGAAAAGCAGAAGTTGGTGATTGTTCCTCATAAAAAGGTTTTGGATTAGTCGTGTCCTCCACGTGTGCTTTCTAAACCGTCACTCATGATCACATTCCTATTTGGCTGTCATTTGTTCTTTTGCTTTAGCAACTCCTGAGGCTCCATTTCCACTAAGATAAAGGGGGAAAGATACACAGGGCGTGTCAGTGGGGCTTCATAGAGACTACTAAACGGTCATGAGAACTCCCAAGTTTGGAAGTGCTTGTTGTCAAATGGAGAGATTTCCCAATGTATTGCTGAGTTGATGCCACCAATGACCAATCCTGACCATTTTCCTGTAGAAAGGGAGAAGACCCCTTAACCCCTCAAGTTCTTCATGCGTACATTGGCTGAATCAGAGGAGATGCATGCAGCGGCGGCATATGTTTTCTTTGGGGACAGGCATATCTTGCGTAGGACAACTGCCTTCCCATTCTCTCCATGTGTCCACCATACATGTTATAATCTGACTATACAATCTCAGTACAATCAATTTTAAATGTATCAGATATGAGGACCTACCAAATCTATCCAATCAATTTGTGACTCTTGCACTACATAGTTGTTGGTAGACCTAAAAGAGAATGTAACGTGTCGCCATTAAAGGCTCCCCCGCCCCCCCCATGCTGCTGTCAGGACTTACCTTATTTGATGCCTCTTGATCCAATCATCTTCTTCCTTCCACTTGTTTCCGACAGTCCCTCCAGTGCTGGTGCTGGTCTCTGATCCAGAGCAGACTACTCGTGTCCCGCGGTGTCTGTCCAGCATGTGCGCTCCCAGCTGCCGGGCTGCATCCATTCACGTTAGTTTTCTCTTTTCTCCCCTCCGCTCTACTGTGCATGCGCCCACACACTTCTTCCTTCACAGCTGTTTGGGAGCCGGAAGCGAGCGGCGCTGGAACAGGTAAGTAATTAGATATTTTCCTTTTTTTTAAATCATGTTTGCTAGCAGTAGATATATACCAAAAAAAAGAATGAACTTCAATTCTGCTTTAAGGCTTCATTAACACTGACGCAGCAAAAAACGCTGCAAAACACACTGCACTGCGTGTGCAGAAACTCATGCAGATCTGGTCTGCATTTGGTGTGAACACATGCTGGGTTTTATTTACTACGGGAGTAGAAACTGTTCACTTAAAGCTGAACTCCACCCTTACATACTGTCTTGCACAGTTGTACCGGCTCCTCTCCTGTGCTCAAAATTGCCTCCTGATTTCGCGGCACACTGTAAGCTTCTCACAATGTGCATTAGAAGCTGCAGCAAGTCATGTAGAGCCCACCTTTGGTTGCTAGTTGGAAGACATCCAGCATCATCCAGCTCCTTCCCTCCCTAGATTTACTGTCCCTGGCACATGCCTTTTACCCGGTATTCATTGGGTTTCAGTTATTTTAATCATTGAGGGTCCTCATCATGTGTGGGTGATACCTGGGTGGTCTGTGGTTTTCAGGAAGCTATATACAGCCACTTACACCAACCATGATCTGACTGCATTCCTTGGAGATCACAGCACAGAGACTCGGGCATGTGTATTCTTACTTGAATCTTCTCAGTGTTCTTAGTGTATTCCTTCCAGATTTGTGCAGGACTCCAGTCCAAAACTTTGCCTCTGTTCAGGAGCTTCCTGTAATAAAGACCAGTCAGTGCTGCTCTGTCTCCTTGTGCAGGGTGACTGGTCTTGTCTCCGCCCCCTGCTGTAGTTTTCTGCAAGCAGCCTGTGGCGGGTGGGGTTTGCTGGGTCCCTCCCTCTGCTCTCTGCACAGCCTATATACAGCAATGTTACAATGCCCCTGCTACTTTTAACACCTGCGGCTTGTAACAGAACTAAAACCTGACAGGAGTTCTAATGCTAAAAAAACAACAATGAAACGTTTTAGCTATAGAACCCTGTTGTCTTGATATTTTTTTTTCTTTATTGTAAATGAGAGGGTGTACACTTCAAAAACGTAAAACAAACCTTTCATATATTATAGCAGCTTAGTAGTCCTCAGATGTGGGGGCTGCATTAGTTTTCTTTTTTCAGGCTTCTTTCCTTGTGTTGTTTTTTTACCTGTTGATTGTGTCAGTAACACACTTCCTGTTTTTGGATGACAACACTCCCCTTTCTGTATCGGCACAACAGAAATGGGATAGGACTATGGAATCCCAGCCCCTTCCTAATATTTATGACCTAGAGGGATGGGGTTTTCTAGTGATCAGAGATAGCTGAGAACAGTGTAATAATAGCAGTAAGCACAGGCAGAGAGCACAGGAAGTTTTCAGCTCTCAGGATTCCTGGCACAATTAATAGGTATTGTTTGAATTTATCAAGCACATATAACAAGCACTTCAGTGGTATATTTACGAGAGCAAATAAGAGGAACTTTTCGTTAGGGTTTGCGTACGCATTCTAAGCAGTTCTCCCTTCAAAAAACATTTGCATGTTTAAAAACGTTTGGCAAGCTTGAAGCTTGATAAAGCCCACAAAGGCCTGCCAGAAACTTGTTTAAAAAGATAGTCAGCACTTCCATCGAAATCTATAGTCAACAAAACTGGAGTAGCGCTAATAGCTGCTTTTAAAATGTTCCAGAAACCCTTCAACGCTTGGCAATTGCTTGTAATGCTTGCTCATGCTGCTTGGCATAGATAAGCAGAGGTCAAACATTACCCATGTTTTGGGACCTACAGATCATTTTAAATTGCACCAATCAAACCAACGGCTGAGCTTTCAATTCAATAGAAACCAGTGTTATATTCACTGAGAAAACAACCTATCCAATTACTGCAGACCAGTGACATCACTGAGAATGCTGCCTATCCATTCACTAGAGACTGGTGGCATCATTGAGAATGCAGCCTATCCATTCACTAGAGACCAGTGACATCATTGAAAATGCAGCCTATCCATTCACTAGAGACCGGTGGCATCATTGAGAATGCAGCCTATCCTTTCACTAGAGACCGGTGACATCACTGAGAGTGCATCCTATCCTTTCACTAGAGACGGGTGACATCACTGAGAATGCAGCCTATCCATTCTCTATAGACCAGTGACATCACTGAGCAGCCTTTGTAAAATGATTCCTTAGTATTAATGGAACGTGTACACTTGCATTGCGCGGATTATATCTGTTAAAGTTGACTTCCTGCATAAAAAGCGAATCTTTGTTTTAGCTCCTAACAAGGTCAAGCCTTTAATTATTCATGCATTTTGCTCTGTGCTCCAATGACGGGTCCTGTTCTGAATCCAGGGTGATTTGTGTTGTTTGAATGCCCTCAGTGTGGAGGCAAAGGACAAGGCTGAGGAAGTGGATAGTTGGCTTCTCATATTTGCACTAACAAGTATCAGATGATCTGTATTATTGCAGTTAACATGCACATGGAAAGCCAGACATTCTACCCATTTCACAAACCTCTGCTGCACGGACGGGTCAAGGAGATGCCTGTTTGCTGTTGTGTGTGTTTTCAATGTGCGGCTCTTATGGCAGAGAAGTGATAGATTTCACATACGTGTGTCAAGATACATGACCGCTTTGTGTCATCAGAACACTGGAGAGGAGGTAACGGAGACTTCCAAACAAGATGTCCTGGATGTGGAGGAGCGATTACCTCTGGCAGGAGGTCCACGGGTCAGTTTGCTGCTTGATAACAGAAAGTAAAGCTGGGACACTATAGGCTGTAGCAACGAGAGGTCACTGAAAAAGGGGTTCGCGCCAGGTTTAGCTGTGTACTGGTGCTCATCTGTTTGTCTGTGCATGTGTGTTTAAACTAAACCTAGCTTTCTCTGACTTATTTAACAGAGTCTGATATATATTATTACCATATAGTATGTATATTGTTTGCAGTTCTTTTTATACAATATTATATTTAATTTACAAAGTTTTAGGTATTCCCTGGATTAGCTGTTGAGCAATAAACAATTGCTGACATAAGGCATCTAGTAAACCTGTTGTTTATAGTCAGTCTGAGCAGAATGATAGACTTGCATGTAAAGAATGGTAAACGCAATCATTGTATATGTCTGTTTATATGTATGTGTAGATTTTAAAACCTGGCTAACACTTTTGCCATATAGCAGTTTTGCGACCTTCTCGAAGGCCTGAGATTGTCACCCAGCTCTAAAACTAGTGGGTACATTAAAGGGTTTCTAAACCCGCACGTTTTTTTTTGCATATACAGTATCTACTGCTAGCAAGCAGTAGATGTATGCAAAAAGTAAAAAAAAAAAATGCTTTAAAACTTTTAAACTTACCCCTGTCTTCGCCGCACGCTCCTGTCTGAAAATCCAAAACTGCTCAGGCGGCCGCAAAGCATCTTGGGGCAGGCGCATGCGCAGTTCGGATTTTCGGCCGGGAGACGAGGAGAGACGCAAGGTTAGTCTATGGACGCGTACACCCGCATGCAGACACCGTTTTGACAGGAAGTGCCAGCAAGGACAGAGGGGTCAGCGCTGGATCGGAGATTTTGCCGCAGCGCTGGAGAGAAGGCTGAAAAGGACGGGAAAGAAGATCGGATTAAGAGACATCATTTAAGGTAAGTGCTTTGATTAACATTGGGGGGAGGGAAAAAAATTTGACTTTTTAATGTCACTTTAATGCCCGTGTCAAGGCAAACCAAAAACCCTACCCTTACAGTGGGGCTACCCCTGCATTGTAAGGGATAATTGCTTGCTCATGCCAGGAGGACCGCAGTAAAGCACTTTTAGTTACCTGATCCCTGCTCCTCTGACAATTGGCTATCACCTCTCTCCCCCTCCAGTTGATAGAATGTCCCTTGGCATCCTCACGTCTAATGCAGGTCTGGAACGTGAATTAAATATTGTGACGTCAAAAGTCACTAAACCGCCAGAGCGAAGGGGAGAAGAGGCTGCGAGGACTGGTCTAGCAGCCCAGAAGAAGCCGGGTGCAGGTGCAGCAAGTAGTGCAGGGGCAGCCCCACTTCAAGGGGAGTTTTATGGTTTTCCCGGAGATACAGTAATACCTTGGTTTACAAGTAACTTGGTTTGAGAGCGTTTTGCAAGACAAGCAAACATTTCTGAAAAATGTTGCCTTGATATACAAGCGATGTCTTGCAATAAGAGCAAAATTCTGTAGAAAAGCACCACGCGAATAAGGCTGTAGCAGTGCGAGCGATGAGTCTGTTTAAGGACAATGCAATGTCACATTGGATAGATTCCTTGTTAAGGTTTCACGAAATGAAAAAGATTCCATTGAGTCAAGAGAGAGCAGTGATTCCGTTAGTGATAGTGAAAGTCGTCCTACACAATAATCCTCCTCTCTCTTGTCCCCCTCACACCAGCCACGAAGGTACCGGTAATTGGTTTATTTTTCCTTATATTTTGTACAGTATTATATTACAGTACAGCATTGTAATCATTTGTATATGAATATTTTTGGGTTGTGGAACCAATCATCTGAATTTCCATTATTTCCTATGGGGAAATTCGCTTTGATATACAAGCGCTTTGGATTACAAGCATGCTTCCGGAACGAATTATGCTCGTAAACCAAGGTATTACTGTATTCTTGTTAGTACAGTTCCACATTTCCAGAGGTTAGGTCTAGTGATGGGTCACTCAGGCACTGAGTGTTTCTGATCTCTCCATATTTCGGGGAGCACTAGTGCTGCTTTTAGGAAGGTTATAGTAACAAGAAACGTAGAATGATCTAGCGCCTTCTCCCTCCCTTTAGAGCCGTCTTGTCAGGCTTGTGTTTTTGGGCCCCGCAAGGCCTTCTCACTCCTCCTTTCCCTCTGGTTCAAAAATGTCCATTGAATGAATGCTGTTTCTTCTGTGAACTGTTATTTTGAAGCTGAATACTTCAGTAAATGCAGAGTGTTAGTTGCAATTGTTACCATAATGTTCTTTACCAAAGTGCTATAATCTGCAGGTGGGGCCCTCAGTAGACCTGGCCCCTTGAGGATTTATTTCACTGAATTTGTCCAAAACGGAAAAAAGTATTTAAACACTGCACTGCGCACTGCAACATGGTACCACCCATCGCAGCATGCTGCAACGCACATTAAAGGAGAACTACGGGGTTAAGGCTTTTCCCCATAGTTCTCTTTAGGGTAACGGGAGGACACAAACTAGCGTCCTCCCGTCACCCTAAGCTCAGTATACCGCGAGCAACTGCTCGCGGTATACTGAGACACCGCAGCTGAAGCGGATCCCGACAATTATGTCTGGATCTGCCCAGCTGCGTGAGTGACAGCTGGCTCTGCCTATCTAGAGGCAGAGCCAGCTGTACCCGCCCCCTCCCCCGTCCGATCCGCCAGTCAGCGCTGGCGGAGCGGGGAGGGGTGAATCCAGCCCCTCCCCTGTCACGGCAGAGAGCCGTGACAGGATCGAGAAGTGAGCGGAAGCCGGTATGTGTTCGCTCACCTTCCGATCTACTGAGCCGACCTGTGACAGTCTCATTGTCACAGGTCGGCTAGAACTATGAGGTGAGTGAAAAGCACTCACCTCATAGTTCTCCTTTTGAGGAATGAAAAATAATGAGTTCAGCTCTAATGCACCACATTAGAGCTGAACTCGAGGATAATGCAAATATTGTCTAAATGCAGGAGAGATGTGTAATACTTGAATCTTGAGCTTGGTGTATTTCTTCCATATCTGGGCAGTAATCCAGTGTGACACTTTGCCTCTGTACACGAGCTTCCTGTAATAAAGACCAGTCATTGCTGCACTCTCTCCTTGTGCAGGGTGACTGGTCTTGTCTACGCCCCTTCCTGTTTTCTGCAGGCCAACTGTAATAGGTGGAGCCTGCTGGGTCCCTGCCACAGCTCTGCTCTGTGCACAGGCTATGTGTATCACAGTGATACTGTCCCTGCTACTTTTATGTTGTAATAGCAAGGTGGCTATAGAGGAATATATTTGAATAAGAGTTTTTGTGCCTGGAGTTCAACTTTAAAAGTATGCACATCAACACAATGCAGTTTGTTAAATGATTGGATGTCGGCGCAAGCCAAATGTAGTGGATGTGGTGTGAATCCGTGTGTATGTTCTTTTTTTTTTCAGGGCGAAACTGGCCTCTCTCTTTGGAATGGATCAGACAGGAACTGCCCAGGGGAATGAGTCTTTTCAGTACACGGCACCTAAGCAGCCTAAGAAGCATGGGTCAGCAGGTGAGAAGCAATGCCTTAGGATTTGGGAGGGGTCCCCCAATCTGAGATTTGAAGTGATTGTGGGGAACAGCAGGGGGTGGTGGTGACAGGAAGGGAGGCAGCAACACTGGTTTCCCAAACTTATATCCGGAATGTTCAGAGCTCTTTTTTCTTTTGCCAGGTGTGAAGTCTCCCAAACCAGCCGGAGCGCCTCCTGCAGGCCCTGTACCCTCTCTCATTTCTGCCACAGCAGTGCATGCTTATAAATAGTAAGTTTTTTCTTCTTTTGTGCCTGCATATCTCTGTCAGCAAATCAGCAAGCTTTAAAAGCAAAGTGCACCTTTTCTGTCTATGTTTAGGTAGTCGGATAGCAACATCATGCCTCCCACCCTCCACTTACCTGAATCGTGGGCTTTTTCTCCCCGCAGACTTGTTTACCTTTTTGAATTTTGTGCGGCTGTTCGTGGTTCCACTCACACAACCGCATCATCCATTCCCAGATTCTTTGACAGGATCTGTGAATGGGGGAGCTAAAAGCCCCATCATCTGCCATGCGTGCGCAGAGGCAATTGTAATTCTCAGTGGAAAACAAGTGCAGTGATGTTACGACACTTGTAGTCCATTGACACTTTTACCCATTCCATGATACTGAATGTCTGTACCACGGTATGGACTTGGACGGGAGGAAGAGTCTGCAGAAGCCAGAGCATTGCACCTGCGATCACTGATCAGGATTGCAATGCTTTACTGGCTCCTATGCAAACAAAAAATCATCATTTTTTTTTTCTTTTATAAAGGTGTGTAAGTTTGTTATTTTTTAATTTTTTTAAAAGGTGGAAGTTCCCTTTTAAACTTCAGGTTTTCTTTGCCGTTAGTATCTTATTACCTTTTTTGTTAAACAACAACATTTTCAGGCTATTTATCCCACGTAAGGCTGACCATAGACTGCCTGACATAAGCAGTAAATACTCTTAAAGCGGACCTTTACCCATATCTTTAAAATAACAAACACGCCTTTAGAAATGTTTAGTAATGACAATCTACAAATGGGTACTCCTAGATCATTGCTGGATTTGTATTCTTTCCATACCTTATTTCTCTTTTCTTCCCCAATCTTCTGATAGTGGCCATGTTTACTAAGGGCAGAATACTAGCTCTCCTATTACTTCCGGGATTACTGGCACATGTGACTAGGACATGTGACCATGCACATCATCTCTGGGGAGGAAAATTGCCTTTTCCTGAGATCTCATGAGATTTTCCAGCAATGCTCTGCTGATGACAAGGCAATCCCAGTGTGCATTGCTTTGGCAAACTGAAGTCATTTTGCACTTCCAAAGCATGAAGTGAATGCTCTGCAAGTGTAAGTATTTCAAAATCACAGCATTTTATACCTGACATGTCTATGTTATTATTCATCATCATACATAGAGGGATGCATTGGTAGAATTAGATTTCTGAGTGTAAAGGTCCCCTTTAAATTTGAGCATCACTTGTGAATATCATCTCATCTGCTCTCTGCAGGGAGAAGATTGTGAACTGAGCGATCAATGGTTTGTGATTACTCATTTCTTGATCAATAGAGGGGACATGTGAACGCTTCAGTGTCACACGTCAGCTCTAACTATGGGGATGACCTTCTGTCTCCCCTTAGCGCATTTCACTCTCCCCATAATTCTTTTTTATTTCACTTCGTTATAGTTGTATTTAGTTAGCGAACATAAATATTACAATTATAATTTGTCAAGCCTTTTTATTGATTGAAAACAGCACCGTACAAGCTGCATTCCTCTTTGTTTCCCCCCCTCACATTGACTGGTCGTAGTCCTCGTAGACTAGAAAAGGGATAGGCAACCTCGACACTCCAGCTGTGATGAATCTACGAATACCATCATGTTTCTGCTATCATGCCTGTGGCTGTCAGAGTATTGCAATGCCTCATGGCACTCGTGGTTCCACAACAGCTGTGGTGCCGAGGTTGCCAACTTTGGATTGGACATTTATATGTTCCTTTTTTGTATTTTCAGTGTGAATGGGCAGTATGTCAAACAAGGCAAGTTTGGAGCTGCTGTTTTGGGAAACCACACTTCCAAAGAGGTAAGTCAATTCTCATAGTTTATAGCATTAGCTCTGTTCAGTCAAGTGTTTGTTGCATGCTCTTAAAGTAAACCTGTTATCTTCTTAAAGGGAATGCATACTT
>NW_017306657.1:398147-430421 GCF_000935625.1 Nanorana parkeri | reverse complement strand
TGTGACTACAGGTTAACACTTACTATTTTCAGTCAATCCTCTGCACACTGCTTTACACTTTTACACACATCTAGCAAAAGTTGTATATAAGCAGGAATTCTTGGTTGCGTTTATTGCAATACATTTGCAAACTATTTGCCCCATATTGGCACTATATGCGTAACCTTTTGGTTACACTAGGTCAGTGATGGCAAACCTTGCTGAGCCTGAGTGCCCAAACCTGGATCACTAAACCAACTTATGTGTCTCAAAGTGCCAATCCTGCACTTAGACCGGAATACTGATGATTTCTTTTAGAAAAACACTTCATACGACTGTCTGAACTAATTATGTGCTTAAATCTTTGAAGAAAAATACAATACAAGAGGTTTTAACTACACTACAGAGTGACATGTACGTTTCCCACTGTGCTAATGAGGAAGCAGAGAGGGCCCCGCGTGCCCTCCCTGGCACGCATGCCCTATGTTCTCCGCCAGTGCACTAGGTGCTTCTATTTGCTGTTGAGCTGGTAGAGTAGCTACTGGCCAGAGCAAGTTCACTTTTAAGAGTTGACCAGCATAAACATATTTAGCTATACAGGTGAAACTCGAATAATTAGAATATTGTGCAAAAGTAATTGCAGTAAGTGCTGCAAAAGGGGCCCAAACCAAGTACTGAGTACATATGCATGCTTATACTTTTCAGAGGTCCGATATTGTTCTATGTACAATCCTTGTTTTATTGATTGCATGTAATAATCTACTTTTTTGAGGTTGTGGATTTGGGGTTCTTGGGGTTTTCATGAGCTGTAAGCCATGATCATCACAATTATGACAAATCACGGCTTGAATTATCTTGCTATGCATGTAATGAGTCTATCTCATATATTAGTTTCACCTTTTAAGTTGCATTAGTGAAATAAATGAACTTTGCACGATATTCTAATTATTCGAGTTTCACCTGTATATGTGAACCTCTGGTTTTCTAGAAGTGTGTAAGAGTGTTCAGTTTCCAAGTGGTAATTACAAATGTTAGCTTGTAAATTTGTCTTTAATTTGCTAACTTAAGTGCATGGAGCCCTGTCCTGCCTTTGATGTCTTCCGTTGGTCAGTGATGCCATTCATTGCAGAAATGGATTATTAGGTAGGTCAGGACCAGAAGAGTTCTATGGGTACAGGCAGGCACTGCTAGACCCCCTGCATTTTGTTCTGCTTTTGAAAAAGCTACAAGGAGATGACAGGTTTACTTTAAAGCAGACCTACAATTTAAAAAAACAGTGTTTGCACAATGACGAGGGAACAGTGCCCTTTTTTTTTTTTACTTTTTTTGTACTAAAGGTATTTCTTCAAAGATGTTGGACATTGGGTTTCCACTAGGGGAAATGCCAAGAGTTTGTTCAAGCAGCTGGCTTTCTCTGGCTGAATGATATTATCTTAACATATTTCAGCAGAGAAACTGGTTACAGAACTCAAGCAATGCCTGTATTCCAGCACATTTTAGGACAAATAAGGTGTTTTTCAGCTTGTGTGTTTACTTTAAAGGAAATATGGTGAGACATATGTAGGCTGCCATTGGTGACCTTTAGAAAAGACCATTTGCTCAAATGTCTCGGTGAGCCTCTGATTTTACTACTTTTGAGTCACGGGCCCAGGTCACTGGAGACATCCAGATAGGTAGGTTTTTTTTTTTTGTTGTTTTTAGAAATGATGCAGAAAGGTCAGCCTCCATATTTCTACAAGTACAGGCTTCCCATAACACATAGGTAGGGACCCTTTAGCCGAATGAAAAGCTCCTGCATACCCTCGCAGTTTTGTAAAAAGATCTGTAGAAAGTAATTGAAAGGTTTTGTGGTCTGAGCTGGTAAGTTGCTCTATTTAGCATCTTTGTATGATGTCCAGGGAGGCTTCACCTTTCTCTGACTCTTTGTTGCTCTACAATTCAGTACAGAATCCTTCTCTACATCAGCCAACAGCAGCCGGTAACCTCCGTAAGGGTCCATCCTGGCTTTGTGTTTACGGTATGTATTATTTTTACGAGTCTCCGCTAAATGTTTAAGTTGGAACCGTTGGTAATATACATATGTTGACTGGTTCACTTGGCCAAGAATGTATTTTCAATCCTGTTGAGCCAGCCGTGGGATTAACACACTTCTTAGCTCCACTACGTAGGCAGTTTGGTGACGCTGTATTATAAATATAGATTTTTGGGGCTGTCCTGCCTTTGTATACACATCGCTGACACTATTCCCAGCTTCTTTGAGGGGAGCCCAGAGTACTGGGGTGATGTAGAGAGTCAGTAAGCTTGTATTACTTGAAAGTTTAGGTTTTTTTTCCTGGATTCCCTGTAATGTTCCAGATGTGTCAGGTTTTTATCTATATTGTGCCCCGAGCTGAGCAAAGAGAACCTGACCTTAAGTAAACATTTCACTAGCAGAATAAGGACAAGGGTCTGTGCTGGGGAGAGCAGGTGGTGCATTCTCTGTAAGGTTGTACAATTTGGTGCTTTCTTTTCTTTATTTAACAATTACATCTGATACAGCTGAACTCCAGACCAATAATAACATCTTTGAGACCGTAAGTATTCTGAGCGTTGGGTTCAGTAATCCCAAATAAGCAACAATAAGCGACGCCACAAAGTTCTATAAATGGCAAATTTTACAGTTTCAGTAAAGCGGTGGGGACTCTTGCTGTACATATATCCATGTTAATGCTATTAGCCTTTTCTTTTAGATTACGCTTTTTGTTTTAAACAAAATTGGCCGCAACTGTACATCTTTTATCAAGTAGAAATGATGCATGGGATATGCCTGGCTGTGTCAGTTTGAGGTTTCTCCAGCAGCTGTCTCTGCTTTTCTCTGTTCTGGTTTTATCAGTAACGGCAAGTATGACTTTTCATATTCCAGGTCCAACTCAATAACTATGCTGCCTTTTATGATGATCAGAGACAGAGTTGGTCTATCATGTTTGAGTCAGAAGCGTCAGCGTTGGATTTCAGCAAACAGGTACGGCCTCCCTAGTATAATACCAGATATTCATATTGAAGATAGAGGATGACTCTGGAGACGCACAATTATCCTGTCAGATTCCATCATATGTACAGGATAATGGAAGAGAAAAGTAAAGTTTTGGGATGTAAACCTTTGAGCTATTAGTCAAAGCTCAGGGATCTGTGGCAGAAGTTTAGGCCAAGTACACATCTCTGTAGAAGAAGAAAAAAAGGATTATTCTGTTCCTTCGTTGCTGCCAGCCTTCTCCTTTTTTTTTCTTTTATCTATCTTATCTATCACCTTTTGGGGGATAAGGCTGCCTACCTTTAAAGGACCTTTACGCTCTTTCATTAAAAGTAACATCAACATGCAGCTCTGCATGCTTATATGAAATCTTACATTCATTAGTTAAACAAACATGTTTTTCATTTACTTACAAATGGTTAATCCACTTCCTGGTCTATTTTGGCACAAATGATGTAATCGTGCCCAGGCGTTACATCCTGGGAAGATTTCATCAGCAGAGCATTGCTGGGAAATCTCATGAGATCTCAGGGAAAGGCATTTTCCTCCCCTTAGATGTGCTTGGTTCACATGTCCTTGTCACATTTGCCAGAGTTCCAGGAAGTGAAGGGAAATGGATTCATCTGCCCTTAGTTAAAATGGCCACTGTGAGAAGAATGGGAAAGAAAAGAGAAATAAGATGTACAACAAATAAAAAGCCGGCAATGATCTAGAAGTATGTGTTTTGTAGGTTGTCATTACTAAGCATTTCTAAATGTGTATTTGTTATTTTCAATGTATGGGTAACGTTCCTCTTTAAAGCTGGTCCTTTCTGAATGAAGCCTCAAACGAAGTCAGCTGATAATGGATCAGTAAATGTGTGTTTAAATATGTACAAAATCAATTTAATTTACTTTCAAAGTGTAATTTGTGCCAGGCTATGGACATTTTAATATTTAAATGTCACCCCTCCCCCTTCAAGCATTCTAATCTGTAATGTGAATATAGAGCAGGTGCTCTGGGAAGGGGAGCAGAAATAGCAGACCTCAACAAGTCGGTCCCCCTGCTGTAAAATTTTAGGATGTATTTCACCACAGTGCCTGGAGCTGGTGTTTTCCTGCCCCCGGTCCCCGTACATTATCCTGACATAGTGCAGATGACAGCACCAGTACATGAGAGCAAAGAAGCAGAACCACACACACATCCTGGTAGTGTCTGCTCAGCTTTGATTTTCGCTCCAAGCATTGCTTAGATGAACCACCGATGCTGCTTTATTACAACAACCTGGTATTATAAAGAGCTGCCTGCACAGCCCGGTGATTTTTGTAAGATTTAAGAGTGAAAAATGTATCCTTGTTAAGTGTCATTTTATGTCCTCCTCTCTATATAAATATTTCACATTCTTTCTCCTCACAGGTTTGCCTTGCCAGGTGTAACAGTGCCTCCTCTCTAGATGTGGTGTTATCTCAGGATCTGACCCCTGGTGATGGACAAGCAGCTGATATGGGTGATCTACTGGAAGTTGCTTACACAGGGTGGCTGTTTCAGAACCATGAAATTGGCCAGGTACATTATATAGTTTTGTTCATCAGCAATGAAAATCGGGTTCTGTCAAATTGAGAAAAGTAAAAGCAATTGTACTAATACTTTTATACTCAACTTAGTTTTGTGCATGACAGATTTGACTGATACGAGCTGTAAGCTGGTATTGTACAAGCACACAAGCAGATGTTGAAAAAGTCAGAGTTTTAATCTGACCACAATGATAGCAAAAAACATATGTATTCTTTACTACATGGACTTTCTAAGGCTCATTTCATACTAGTAGTCCTGTTGCTGGCAACAGATCGCCCAAGACAAAATAGATAAGAGACCACTCGCTTTCTCCTATGGCTTTGCTTCCTCGCTGTTGGAACCTGGAAAGTGTCACTCTCTTGCTTCTTTACTGCTTGCATTTGAAATTCTGTAGCAGACCAAAGGAATGACCTGTGAGCAAAGTTATACTTTGGCGATTCGCCATTGTGACATCAGCCTAACCTCACCTCACCCTTGCACTGTTCCTGAAAAGTCCCAAAAATTCACAGATTCATTTTCCGATGTTTTTTTTTCTTTAATGTTGAGCAACTTTTGTTTTATTTTCAGATGTTTGACTCCAACTTACAAAAGGACAAAATGCTGCGGCTAAAACTCGGATCTGGAAAAGTGATCAAAGTAAGTTTATGTGCTTGTGATGAACGATGATGTGTGTCATTCTTGTAATCCCGATTTTATTTCTGGAGGAACTATTTTTCGGCTGTATCAGCAAGAAAGGGTTGGAGTTGAACACCACAACCGTTTTGGTCTGTTATCTTTTTTTTTGTACTGCAAGTTTAAAAATGATTGCTATGGGAAATTTTTTTTTTTTTTTTTTTTAATATGTGGTACTTTTCTTTTCTGCTTGGGTTAGGGCTGGGAAGAAGGGATGCTGGGAATGAAGAAAGGTGGTAAGAGGTTCCTGGTAATTCCGCCACCCCTTGCTTATGGCTCTCAGGGACTGTCAGGCCGAATTCCTCCCAACGCCACCCTGCTTTTTGAGGTGGAAGTAAAGCGAGTAAGTATCCTTTTTAGGCTTCCGTGTTTTACCACATTCCTTTTTACAGGTGTTTCACAGTCTGGAATAAGACTACATTGTGACTGTCATATTGGTGCTTTGACATCCAGTAGTTTCTTTTTTCGACAGCCATATTGCAGCAGCTGGAAGGTGTAAAGAAACAAGGCACGGAATAGGTCATGTGATCACTGCTTTATGTGATACTACCATCTGCTGTTTATCGTGTGATCTCTCAGTTGCCTTAAGTTCACGTGTACAAATAAGCAATCTTTAAAAAGAAAATGTAAATGTATAAGATGTTATTTCAGATTGTTTTCCTGAGTATGTTTTGTATCTTTTTCCACCACCTTTTCTGTATAACTCCAATTCAACTAAGGCAAGGTTTAGAATCTTTTTCAAATGAATAATTGCTGTTTGTGCCTTCTATTCCTGATCCTCTTTGTTCATTGTTATGGTGTCACAGGAGCAGGCAGTTATTAAATTTTCTAGTGTGGTCTTTCTTTATTGTTATGGTGTCGCTGGAACCGGAAATTAAGAAAAATCGCCCAGAAGCATCATTAAAGCCTAACAGAAATCCTTAGACTAAATCACTCCTATCCAAAAGTAGAAATAGTGGCTCTAGTTGGGTATTAAACCTCAGTGGTTACATTTGGGCTCCAAAATAAATAATTTTTATTTTTTTCACTGACTGAAAACAGTAGATTGTATATGTGATTGCATGATTATTTAGGAATTCATAAGACTGTGTCTGCCTATTGAGAGACAAAGTCTTTTTTAATGCAAATTAATCATTTTCAGGTGTGAATTGGGTGGTCAGTACATTGCTTGAGCTAAAACATATGCCGCAACTTCTGGAATAGACTGAATCATGGTTTGTGGTGCAGACAACATGGCTGTATTTTCTCCCCCTTGTTTTAGATGAAGCAGAAGGATGCAGGAACTGATCGACAGAGTGTTGGCTCCCGTGACTCCCCCGTGTCTATCACAGAAAGTATTCCTGTGGAGACTCTTCCTCAGCCGCCAACTTCAGTGCCACCAAAACCTGGGTAAGGTCTGTTTTCTTTGTGGTTGTCGACTGGGGCTCCCATTGACATAAACATGATGACTGTAAGTGCTTACTTTGCTGGGCAATGTATCTTTTATGATATGGATTCATTGAAAAAATAATTGAGCGTTTAACATAACGCTAGGGCTGTCTCCATTTCTTTTTACTTCAAGGCTTTGATTATATTAAAGAAAATGTTTGGTTTTTTTAATTTTATTATTGTTATTTATATAGTGCTGGCAATTTTACGCAGTGCTTTACAAATTATTATTATACAGGATTTATATAGCGCCAACAGTTTGCACAGCGCTTAACAGTGCACATTCACATCAGTCCCTGCCCTCAAGGAGCTTACAATCTCTAAGGTCCCTATCTCACATGCATGCATACATACAAGGGCCAATTTAGACAGGAGCCAATTAACCTACCAGCATGTCTTTGGAGTGTGGGAGGAAACCCACAGGAGCACAGGGAGAACACGCAAACTCCTTGTAGATACTGACCTGGCTCAGATTCGAACCAGGGACCCTCAGTGCTACAAGGCAGAAGGAAATTATAAATCATTTGTAAGTAAAATTGCAGAATAATAGCTTAAGACTGAAAATTCTAATGTTTGTATGTGCTTATCATTTCTGGTTGCCCTAAGGACAATTGGTAGATCCATTGAAATAATTCCTGTGCAGAACTGCTGTAATTTAGAGCCATGTATCAAACTTCAATTAGTGAAAAATATGGACTCCCTGACTTTTATACTGCATTCATGGAGTCCTTATGATGCATTGATGGTGCTGTATTCAAGGGTTTGTCTCTGATGGAAGCTAGTACTTTTGAGTGCATAGTAAGCCCCTGTGGGCATACTGGTACAACTTGCTTATTTTTTTTTTCTTTCCCCTCTCCACCAGGGAGCCAGCTGTCCGAGTCAAGTCTAACTCCATCAGTGATCAGCTAGCCGTAAGTTACCGTGTTGTATGTATGCTGGATAAAATTATGGGCTTTATTACGAATATACTGCAAAGCTCTTTAATCCATAGTCCGAAATCAAGACTAATCTTCTGTCAAGGTTGGTTTCCATGACCCACTGGGGAGTTTTTCAGCACACTTGTATGACAGTAAGACAAGAAACAAGGAGAGACAGAAAGACAGACAGGAATAACTACCTGTCAGAGGTTCTAACCCTTCCCCATTTTAAAGCAAAAATGTTTTGTAGAAGTGTGTCTCCCCACTGGAACAATTTCACAGATAAATATGTGAAAGCGATGGGTTTAGAGTGCAAAGTCTTAGGGTTATGTCAATGTATAATAGTCTTGTTTCCATGTCTAATATGTATTTTATATTGGCTCATTACATGTGCCGGTTCTGTATCCTGATCCATTAGTGTTGCACATGAACTGTGCTCTACTTATGCTCTGATATCAGGGCAGATATATTTCACTACACATGTATGTGCTTATGATTTAATAAGCCTTTTGAAGATGAGCTGACCACTGGGTTTTCCTTTCCTGTAGAACCCTGACATGGCGAAAGCAAAACTTATCTCCAGGATGGCAAGGATGGGTCAGCCTATGTTACCTTTCCTTACTGGCAGCTCTACCCCACAGCCAGATTCCAGTGACTCTGAAATTGAGGTAAAACTTTCAAAGTTTCATACGAATAAATTGTAATACCCAAATGTTTGAGTGTATTACAGGCAAAACCTTTTAGTATGCCATCTCCCCCGTTTCTTCTTCACAGATATTTTTTGTTTAAGTGAACCTAAGCAATGGGTGCACTTTAATTGTGGCCTCCACAATTGCCCATACTTGTCTTCACTTTGCTGTCCCACTGATCCATTCAGCCGCTGAAAAGAGAAGTATCCCTGTATAACATCCAATTCCCAAACTAAATCCTACACAGAGCTAAGAACTCTCTCCCCATGTAACAGCACTGTATGCCTGAGTATCAGATTGCCCTCTATAGATAAAGCAAACATTTTCTCTATAGGATCTAAAGAGAATCAGAAACAAATGGACTTGTACAAGGATTAGAATATTCATTTATAAGTTATAATTGTGCAGGATCACCTATGAAAGATGCATATTTTGTCTTATTAAGCTTTTTCTCAGCCCAATCCTGCAGTTTGGGAATCAGAGGCTACCTGAAGTCTAACTGTTGATTAGCGATGGGCTCGGGCGTGTTCGCAGCTCCACGTGCCGAGCACGCCAGGAAGTTGACAGCGCCGCAGCGCCAATCACAGGTACTGAGACATTATCCCGGTCCGCAGCTGCAGAGATCGTGAAATGTCTCCGTGCCTTTTGAATGGCGCTGTCAGCTTCCTGGCGGGCTCGGCACGTGGAGCTGCGAACACGCCTGAGCCCGTCACTACTGTTCTGTTAACCATCTGGATGTCCTGTTACACACTTTCTTCCAAGTTTTGATTGTGAGTAACTGTTACAAATAACGGAGCCTTATAGTTTAAAGGAATTTCAGCAATGCACACTCAAAAGTTGGGAGATTGTTTGATATCAGGCACTCGCAAAGAAAAGGAGTTCTAATCATTCCCCAGAATCCAGTACATTCCGACTTACTGAAATGTTAGCTTAGAGCTGGCTAATAGGGCTCGAGTAGCACTTCTGAGTACAACAGTGCTCTGGCTGGACTGAATGTGGGTGCCCCGGCCTTGTGGTTTGACAGAAACCACAAGTGCTCTGACATTGGTCAGCTAAATTTTCTTCAGGACAGGAACAGTTCCTCCTTGATTTAGTCATTGGTGCCAATGTGTTTTGTGAACCTTTTTAAAGAATAATTCCGCCTTTTGAAGAATCTTAGTTAAAGCACACTTCATAAAAAAAAAAAAAAAATGCATTTTTTTTTTATTTGCATAGGAGCCAGTAAAACATTTCAACCACGATCAGTGGATCACTGGTGCTATACTCTGGCTCCTGCTGACTGTTCATCCCGTCCATGTCTGTACCAAGATGTGGGCATGCACTAATGGGGTCAGGCGGAAGAATGAAAGGACTACAAGTGTGGTGATGTCAACACACTTGTATTCCATTGAAATCCCAAGTCCCTCTGCCACGATGACTGATGGAACTTATAGTTTCTCCTGTCCAAAGGATCTGTGAATGAGTGACATGGCTGTGTGGGCAGCTGTGCTGATCTCATACAGCTGCAGCAGCCTGCGGGGAGAAGAACTCAGATTTAGGTAAAGTGGGGGGCAGTGAATCAAATCTGGTTAGCATAGCTAGCGTAATTGTTTTTCTATTTTATTTTTTCAGCAGTGAATACTATAACCTACTCTTCCCTTCAGTCTTGCCTCTGTATGTACATATACATTGTTGTATAGTAATTATGGTGTTCTTGTTTTAGGATCCAAACACTCAGAGGATTTCTCCGCATCCTGCTGCCCCTCTGCTTGTCCGGCCCACCCCACAAATCAGCCAAACTCCTCCCACCGCTCACATCCCTGCTCCAGGTAATGCTTCCCTACATATTACACTGCTGCATCTTGCACATATGTGAAATAGATATATAGACAGACACATGTGAAAAGAATGTGTGTGTGTATAGCAGAGATCCCAACCTGCAATAAGTCATTTTAGGGAGGTGCCCTCTGTCCCCCCGTGGGGGGGGGTGCAACAACAAGGAAGAGAGCACCCCCCTGAAATGATGGAAGATTGCAAAGAAGCTAATACTTCCCTTGCTATCTGCTGGGTTTTTTTTTTTTTTTTTTAAGTATTCTGACAGCTGCTGCCGTCAGAATAAAAAAGAAAAACAGCATAGGAATGAATGGCTAGATTGCTATTGGCTATTTCTGGCTATTGCACCCGTCCGCTGTCAATCAGCAGAGGAGGACCTGATGGAGAGCTTCAGGTCCACCTCTACTGATTGACAGCAGTGGTGGGCAGGTGCAATAGCTAATCTCCTATTGGCTATTGCAAATTGAAATAGCCAATAGCAATCTAGCTATTCATTCCTATGCTGCTTTTAAAAAAAAAAAAAAAACATTTCTCTAACCTGACGGCGGCCCCGATATCAAGAATAAAAACAAGATAGCGGGGAAAGGTTACTCTGCTAGATAAAGCAGGGTAAACCTTTCCGGGATAAAATGTTTCTCCCCCAGGCATCCGGAAGCCGCTATCTTATAACGGGAGACTCCCGGAACATTCGGGAGAGTTGAGATGTCTGATATAGAATGTGACTGTGATTGCTACCAATAGCATCTTCACCTGATGTTTCTTTTTTTTTTTTATTAGTTGGTTATGAACTGGAGATTACAGTATATAATTTGGTGCTATGAGCAAGAAAGGCAAATTACTTCCTCCAGATATTTGGCAATTTCCAAAGTCTTCTGTGAATGTTTTACTTTATTGGCTTTTCCATTGACAGTCCCTCAACAACAACTAGTGTCTGGTCTCCAATCCTCTTCGGCTGCTCTGTTACCTATAGGACCCATCTCCTCCCAGGCTTTTCCTCCTGGCCAGCCTCATGGCTTTCAGGTATCGTAGAACAGATGATATACAGTATATATAGGTGATTAAGATAAGTCCTACTGTAATAAGAGGAATATGGAAGCAGTAATTTCTGGCCTCATACGTACTTGATACGCTTGGAACTTGATACGCTTAGTTCAGTCTCTCAATTTGGTACCCAAAACTACACCCCGTATTCTAAATATGGCCTTGCCAGTGATTTACACAGAGCAAATGCTATCTACTGTCACTTTTTTTTTTTTAGCACCTTTTTTATAGGGTGATAAAATACCAAGATTCTGTTTGCTTTTGCAGCTGACATTTGGCATTGAATTGTGCACAAGTGTGCAGAGCTAATTGATAGCCAGTATTCCCAGGACATTGTCTGTTTTGTCCATTTGTATAGGTTTTAACACTATATTTTGTATGATAAGTTCTTTCCTTGAGTTTTGTGCTCAGCAGGTATATTTAGAGCATATCAATTGCCGGTTATAATACAGCTGTTTCCCAGTCCATTCATGACCATGTTTTTTTTGTTTTTTTTCCCTCTTTCAGCCATACACTGGAATCCAGTACACATACCCACAGAACCCCACTGTGGGAACCCAGCTGCAGCCAGTTGGACATGTCTACCCCGCTCCCATGCAGCAACCAGCTCCATATCAA
This sequence comes from Nanorana parkeri, assembly GCF_000935625.1. Classification (NCBI taxonomy): domain Eukaryota; kingdom Metazoa; phylum Chordata; class Amphibia; order Anura; family Dicroglossidae; genus Nanorana; species Nanorana parkeri. The sequence continues at coordinate 418,701 of NW_017306657.1, read as the reverse complement.
GGTACAAAGGGCTTTTTATAATATTTAGGCTTTTGGAATAAAGAAGGAAATCTTTAAAGAGCAACTCTAACCACAAGTATTCTGTTTATTTGGGTGGCATGGAGCAGAGTTCGCTTTCTAGCCTGTTGTGCTGGAGCCTGGCAGGGAGGTCTATCCAAAATCTCCAGAGTACTCTGCCCATATCACACAAGATAGGGCAGTTGGCTCTTAAGAATGCTACGTGTAGTGATCTTGGGAGCAGTTTGCGCTCCTACCTCCTCTTTGATCCATTCAGACTTGTATTACCAATCTGGCATTGTCCGCAACACATTTTCTTTATCCAGCCTCAGGTGATGTCACCTCCTTCTTGATGACGGAAGCCCGACAGCATAACACAGAGATCCGCATGGCCATCGGCAAAGTTATCGACAAGATTGACAATTTGGCCTCTAGAGTAAGGTGTAATTCCTGCTTGTTAAGTCCTGCTTTTTCCTCTGTGACCCTCCCATCTTCTCATGTCTTTCTTTGTCTGTGCAGGTGGACACTCTGCAGAAGGAGAGTACATCTGGAGCTTCTCATCTCCTCCCTGGGATATCATCCATCACTATGGAGAGCGCCATGATCATGAACAACATCCAACGCATAGTCCAGGTAACCAAGCTAGGTTCTTCTAGTACCACCTGTCTAAGCCCTAATTTGAGTTCTCTGGCAAGGAGCTAACCTTTTCACTTGCATATTCAGCAGGGCTGTTTAGTCATGTACACATTTCAGCTCATTAAATTAACTCTGTACCTAAATAAATAAAAGTTTTTACAAAGCCCAGCCTGCAAAGAAAAGGGTTAATCTTGCCTGCCCCACTGCCTGAGCTGCTGATCTTAGCCCTTTTTCAGAGCTTAACTTGCTGAAGAATCTTAAGCACCCCAAATTTCCCGGAGTGTTGGATGCCTAGTCTTCCATTGGGCATTGTGGTTCCATCCACTGGACCCCATGTCACTACAATACAGAGTATGACAGATGCTGGTTAATGGAATGACTGCAAGCAGTCACACACAAGGCATCTGACACACTGGAAGTGTGTTGGATGCAGATTTTTCAGCCACTGTCTCCTGGAAACAGAACAAAGATCAGCGACTTGGGACAGGTAAGTTAAGTCTTATTCTTTACAGACTTAGACTTTTTTTTTTTTCTTTTCCTAGCGACAAAATCTCTAATGAATTCTCAAGGCTGTGTAGCCATTTTATGATAAACTAATTGTTAGGGCAGTTGCTGCCATAGATGGTGGTTTTAAGAGCATTCCCAACACCAAGGAGTAGCAAAAACCCCCGAAAATGCTGGGACTTTTCAGGGGGTATGTCCCCCCTTTGTAAAACAGTTCTCACTTGCTGGATCAAGTTATACATCATGAGGTTCAATGGTGCTTCCCCAATGCCAACCATCGTGATGTAAAAACTGGCGCCATCTAGTGGTGTCAACCTGATGTCACTTCTGGTACACCGCACTCCCTGGTACCGCCAACCACAAAGTGACGGTGAGACCTTTATTTACCACCTTCCACAATTGTCGCAGGCAGTGCCCCTTCTCTCCCCTACTTTGTATGCTTAAAAGATAATTGTTCCAGAAAATGTAATTTACCTTGGTGTGTGCTGGATTCTTAAATCTTTTTAAAGTCTCCAGTCTCGGAGCCCAGCTGTGATTTTGCTCTTTGAAACCCATACAAATAAAATCAGAATGTTTAAAAGAAGTGGGTGGAGCTGGAAACACAGATTCAGAGATATCAATGCCAGAGTTTTTCTAGAGATCATCGCAGCCAGTAAGAGATTGAACTGTCATTTTATATTCTTATGAAATCTGAATTTTGGGAGGGCAGAGCTTTAGGTAGCAGAGTCTGAGAAAACAAAATGATGATTTCACCTAGTGACAATTAAATTTTTTTTTGTTTCAGGAAAACGAGCGTCTCAAGCAGGAGGTTCTGGACAAAAGCAGCCGCATTGAGGAACAAAATGCAAAGATTGGGGATCTTACTCTCTGCTATACAGGGAACTTCACCAATCACTGAGACGTGCAGAGGTCCAATGTCAACCATCATATCTACCAAATGTTTGTAGATGTGATTCTCAGTGGCATCATGCCCATGTAAAGGCAGCCTACAACTAATAAAATATTCAAATCCATTCCTGCCTCTGAGGAGAACTCAAATATTCATTTGCTTAGCGATAAACCCTCCAGGATAATTTTTTTTTTTTTTTGGGATAGCCCACATGCATGCACAGTGAGTATATACTCCATGCAGATAGGGTGGCAACTTATAATAGTGACTCCTTTCTCTTGCAGGTATGTAGAGCAAAGTAACATTCTAATGGAGCAGAGAAATGACTCTTTGAAATCGTCTAGTGAGAACACACAATCCAGACTACTGAATGCCATGCAGGAAAAGGTATGTCAGCACCGGGAGTGCCACTCATGAAACCTCTATTCACAGAAACTAAAGATGCTAACTGATATAAAGTGCTGGCATCTGGGGGTGCAATCACGAACTCTATGCCCAAACACTGGTTCACTCTAAATGGGCAAAGTTCTGGCACTGCTGGTTAGCTTGCCTGTTCCCTCCTGCCCCAATACATTTATATACTAGCCAGTAAGACTGCCTAGTGATGAACTAATAGGAACGTGTAGGAGGGGGCAGACAATCTATTTCAGTGTTAGGAAGTGCCAGAGCTTTGCCCAGTTGGATTGGCCTGTCAATCAGGTGTAGAGGGGACAAAAGATGCTGCAGGGATGTTCAGGAAACTTCTAGGCAATACAATCACTTTAAAGGAAACTGATAAATATGAAGATTGCCATTGCTAATCTTCTGCTAAAAATGCAGAAAAGTCATCTGACTGTCACTGAACGCAATACTTAGGTCTCGTTCACACCTAGGCGTATTGCATATGCGCGTCTGTCGCGCGTTTTTTTACCGCGATTCGTGGTAAAGTCGCGTGACAAACGCGCATTTCTGAAGGCTACTTGGCTGTATCCCAATGGAAACGTGCAACAAAACGGCCCAAAGTAGTACATGTAGCTTTTCAGGCGTGGGCCGTTTTGTAGCGTGTTACGGACGGGAGGAAATACACCAAGGTGGGAACGAGACCATTGAATACAATGGGATTTATATTTTTGAGCGTTTTGTAGAGCGTTCGTCGAGCGTAGAACGCGCTACAAAACATTCAGGTGTGAACGAGGGCTTAGAGACATGGATGTGGAACAAGTAGGCAAACAAGGAAAGCCAAAATAAGGTAATAAAAATTTGTTTTTTTGTGACTCTGAAAGTAGCACAGGATCCTTTAAAGCTGAACTTCAGGTGGATACAAAGACACCTACTCATGTAGGTATGCGTTCAGTAAAAAACAAAATTAAATCAGGTGTACTTTGAAAAGTAACTAGTGTACAGCAGGGCTCAGATTGGGAGGAGGTAGCTGCAGTACTCGTGCTAACAAGAGAAATGCTAAGAGGGGGGGAGAACAGAGCTGTGTTACCTAACTGCAGTACAGAAAATGTGTCCTGTATGGCAGAGCAGAGTAACAGGAATACTAAATGGCTGGTAAAACGTCTCTCGTATGCATCACATCTGGGTATTTACCCGTTTTCCTGGAGTTTGGCTTAAAGGACATTGTCTCTATAAGTAGGATGTCATCCATTTTTTATATACACAATGCAAACTATACCACATATACGCATAGAAATTTTGGCCAAAAATGGTACTATGGGTAGTATGCAGATAGTACAAAAACGTCTGAAATTGCAGTGCACCCCCATCTTCTCTCCTCCCCACTGAGCGCCAGCTGCAAGCTTTGGTATGTGTCCTCTCTGATCCCCGCTGCTCTCTCCCGCCATTTGTCGGCAGGGGCAGCGAGGATCGAAGGGGACACAGAGCGACGGGCACGGCACCGTTCAGTAGCTGCACAGAGGTCCTGCACCCCACTGACCGCTAGCACTGTCCAGAGACACCAGACACAGAATTGAGAGCAGGGAGGATCAGCAAATATGTAAAATATTTGCTGATCCTTCCATGTATGCTCAAACATCAGGGTTTTCATTTCAGACCACACTAAAGTTTGTAAATAACTGAGGACATATTTGGCACGCAGGCGTGGGAGAGATCCATTCTGGAGGATACTCAAGCTGTATCGTGGCAGTAGAAAATATACGCACTGCATTTCCTTTTTGTTCTACTCCCACTGCGATTTTGCTTTCAGACACGACCTCCCCATGAGGGGTCTAGCTAATTGAGAGATCTGGTCTATTTACTTCTCTATTGGTCCATAGCAGGCTGCAGTTCTTTTTCGGATCAGTATCCCCCTGAGGAAGCCTTTCTCAAGGCGAAACATGTTGGGGTATCCAGGGAAATATGGCCTATGCATAATTCATTATGAATAATCAAGACTACTGTAATGTACTGTTCTGCCATCACCTCATGTTTATTTATTGACCAGTTTCTCAATCATGACAATGCGATTTGTATTTCTAAACTATTTTTGTGAACAATAAATTATATTTTTTACATAACATCGTGAGAGCACAAGAGTTTCTTTAAAGCCCCCCCCCTTTCGGGCTCTTGCATACCTGAAAGTGGTATTTATTCGCACAAGGTTATATACATTTATATTGGGGTGTGAAACTTTTTGCTCTCTTCTGTGTTTTCCAGCACACGCCCACTAATGTTATAAATAACTGAGGACATAGTATTTAGTTACTGTGTCCCTAATTATGAATGAATGCTCTACATCACTTTCTCTACATTCATGATTGTGAACATAGTAACTCATATCTACTCCGTTTATGAATGGACAGGAACACCAGTATAGAGGCTTTCTGTTCATTCAAAACAGGGGCTGCAGAAAGAGATTTAGGACTTGTGTCCTCCAATAGTTTTTTCTATTTTTAAAAGAAAAATATCAAGCGTCTGTTTAGACTCCTGATATTTCCCCAGAGCCCCTAACGGTAAAGCGAAGAAAACCATAAAAATAAAACAATTAAACAATTTTAAGATATTTTAAAAAGCTTGGAAAAAAAAGTCGGTTTCAGCCCGACAAATTTGGAGATTTCAGTGGAGCCCTAATATAGTACCGGTATTTTTTTTTTTTTTCTTTATTGATGTCTGTATGTGTTTTTAAACCTGGTCATACATAATCTGGTTATACAATCTCTGCAAATGTACTTCACCAACAACTGTGAAGTGCAAGAGTATAAAGCAGAATCTATTTTGCATGAGGGGTGAAGGGGCAAGAGTACGGCAACACACCCCTTCAAATTCAATATAACCGCATATAACGCCAAATGAGGCTTTTTGGGTGCCAAAAACGTTTACAAACTCGTGTCTAAATAAAATGATCTTTTTATTAATATGTATTAAAACATTTTCTTTAAACCAATAATATGTCTGTCCACCTTTTATTGAGTTAGTCGTGAGTTTTGCAATCCTCTATATTAGCCTGTTCATATGATCTAAAGACTCGACACCGTTTCGCAATAGTGCTTCCTCAAAAGTCCTATGAATCCACAAATGGACAATTACATATTAGTGCCATACAACATATGAATGAACACAAATTATGCATATGTTTTATCATCATTCAAATGCAATCTCCCCACCCTACTTACCTAACAGTCTGTGGACAGTCAACAGCAACAGCCTAGCTATGCAGTCCATTCAAGTTATCTTCAAACAGGAAGGCCCATATTGCATAGCTGTTGGGAAGTCTAAAGGAGATTGTGCAATCAGATTGTACAGTGTGTGGCTATTGTTTTTCAGTTTTTAATGACTGGATGCAAACTAACAATCTCTGCTCCTGTTAAATGTTATTATAGTCAGATAGTTTATCTGCTTATATTAAATGATTAATAGTGGATTGTAAACTCAAGAACTTTGTCTTTCTGGTGCTGGCACATCCCTCCTTTATAGAAGAAGCTGCTTCTGTCTTTCTTAAACTCTTGATTGGCTGGCTTTCTTTCACTGATGCTGCTTTCTCTTTCCCAGCATGCTTTGCACATAGATGAGGGCACATACCAGGTGAGGATTCGGGGAGCTTCTCTCTTTCTCTGCATTTAACTTTTGCTGCTTGTTTTATGTCATATTTCACAGCAAACCATTGCAAGATACTGTAGAGTCGTTATCAGCAAGACCTATCTTATCATTGCTGAAGGAAGGCCTGTTGCTTTGGCTGCTGTCAGAATACCCAAACAGACCTGGCAGCTGATTGGTTGCCGGCTCTGTTCATTCGGAGATTTTGCAACCACCTCCTTTGATCAGCTGATCGAGGGATGCCCGCCAGAAGGGTGCCGACAGCGGCACACACTGTGCAAATTTTGCCCGGTTCCTGAAACCGGCTGAAATCTGCAAAATGTATGCCCAGCTATGCTCACTGCTTTCTTATCTTTACCTGCCTCCAATAGTTTCATCCCACTTCTGCCTATGCGTTCATCTTTCCTTTACAGCCATTACCTGGTGTTATCTCTCTGTCTGCTGGATATTTTTTGTTTCTTTTGAAGAAAGCCTGTCTACAAATAAACAGGGGAGTCATAAATGACTCCTTCCTTTCGCATTGATGACACCTTTTGCTTTTATGGTGACCCTCTTGCTTCAATACTCTGAGTTAGTGACCCTAAGCGAGTGTAATATATATTTTCTGATCTGCATATTTATTCCAAGTTGGTGACATTGTATTGAAGCTTCAGCATAACAGCTAAGCACATAAAAAGAAAAGATGGTAATCAGCCTCCTGTTACATGGTAGGTTTACTTTCAATTATGGAGACTGCAGCAGGAGTGAGACTTCTCAGAGGACGGAGATCCTAATTACAATACAGAGAGTCTATTGCTTGGTGCCCAAGATAAAAAATAAAATGTCAGCGAGAGATTTAACCCACCAGTGTCCATCCAGGACTAAAACATCAGCTTTGGGTGTCCTGAACCTTCACATCTGCTTGCTATTGACAACCACTGCACTGTTCTTCCAGATTTGATATATCGGTGAGTGGTTTGAACCCCTTATGTATCACAGGCCAAGGTGGCAGAGGAGTTGTCAGTTTCGACTGGACACCTATCCCGTCTGCAGCTGGAAATCACATCTTATCAGAAGAGGGAGATGGAGCAGCGGACTCAGCTAATGGCGGCCCAGCAAGAGGCGGAGAAGTGTCATGCTGAGCTTTCTTCTCTCCGGACGCAGCTCATCGGTGAGTGCACTCTCTATACTTGGAGTAGTAGCGCATGTTTTTCATCCTTTCATATACTAGATGTTTTAACAATTCTTCAGAAATGAAAGAAACGTCGGAGCATACCAAGAACCGGGCCAAAACTGAGAAGGACAGCCGGCGGACCCTGGAGCTACGACTGACGGCTCTGGAAGAAGAGATCTCTGACTTGAAGGTGGAGAAGCAAAACTTAGAAAAGGTGACGTCATTTGTATCAGACCCATTTACATCATACAATTGATCGGTACTTAATGTGGATGATATATTAGCTGACTGCATCCCAGGCTTTAGATTTAAAGCTTTGGATAAAGTGGATAAGGGTTAGAACCTCTGTCACATATTTTTATTGCTGCCTGCCTCCTCACTGGGGATATTTCTCCTCACTTCCTGTGTATAGCACAGCAGATTATTTTTGGACAAAGATTGGCCTTCTCATTTCCAACACCTCCCGACAGAACAATGAGGCTGCCCATCTCTAGAACAGCCAATAGGGGGCTCAGGAGGCAATAAGGGGCAGGGCCAAGCTCCGCTTTTACAGACAAACCTGAGTTTTTGGATGCAATTTCATCTGTCTATCTCTCTGGATCTGCTGATCATTTTGACATGCAGTTTTCACTGAAGGTAACCTCTGCTTGTGTACCATTCTATTGTATGCTCAGATTGACTTGCCCAGGTATCATTTCTGTATCTTTTATCTTTTTGCTAACAGCAGGGATGATATTCATTGAGCTGCATTTGTTTCTATCTACAATAACCTCGTTTTGTTACACAGAGCCTTGCAGAGAGAAAGAAGAAGTCTCAGCAGGAGCGGCAGCGGGCTGAGGAAGAGCAGGAAGAGTTGCGGAAAAGTTTCCAGGAAGAGGCTGAAAACTTGAGACAGCTCCTGAAGAAATCCCGGGAGCAGGTCAATAGGAACTATAATGTTTTTAATGCTTAACAAAGAACTAAAGGAAATGTAAAAATGAACCCCCACGGCAAGGGTTAACTGCTCGTCTTGGCCTTGGAGATAAAATAAAATATACTCTCCTGATCCTCAGTCCTGCAGCAGTTAGTGCGCACCTCTCTCCCCCTCTGCTCTGGTGGGGGAATGTCCCTTGGCATCCTCTTGTCTAATGCAGCTGCGTAAGACGTGAGGACATCACGGGCCCTTAGACCACCGGAGACCGGTCTAGCAGCCAGGCCGAACTGAAGATCAAGTGAGGGATATTTTAATTTATTTTAGTCCTTAGACCAAAACGTGCAGTTAACCCTTGCAGTGCAGGCATACCACTGCAAGAGTTAAAGTTTACATTTCTTGGAGTTCTTCTTTTTTCACTTTGGCAAAGCCTTTTTACCTGGTGACTCTTAAGCTGCCCATACACCTTGCGATCGATGATCGAACAGTCGTACAATTGTCGTACGGCGGCCCCATCCTGCCCCGATTATAGCAAGGTTGAATCAGCAGTAATTAACAGAAAAGCACCTGGACGAATTGCGGTAATCGACCGCACGTATTTTCGTCTGCACATGCACAGTGTAAATCGTACAAATTTTGACGTACGGAAACGCCACCAACCTTGCAAAAATCCTACGATCGACCTGAAGTTTTCTAACCTGTTGGTTAGTCAAAAGTCGATCGGTTGCACACTGCCCATCGACCTTACGAGTAGCTTTAAGCTACTCATTGCTTGTCCTGATGTCAAAGGGACAAGAAGGAAGGAAATGTCTCTCAAACAGAGCAGAACAGAGATGGCTATGAAACCCTTTATCACTCCTTTCATATCCAGGTCTTGTCATCAGGGTAGATGGCAGTTTAGCAATTTTTGTTTTACATTTCCAGTCTGAGTTCTCTTTAAGGGTGTTCACATGTGTTGCTTTTTAAATTGCCTCTACTGCTTTTTAAGGAGGAAGGTTATTTTTCCAAATAGGAAGTCAGAGGTTAAAAAACATTATCGGTTTTGATCTTGTGTGAAAGTTGTCATCCTTTCTCTCCCCTTATGCATTCTAAATTATTATTTTTTTCCATTAGCTTTCCACATCCTCTTCCCGCGACCGTGATGAGCAGACATTTTTGGATCTCCAGGAACAAGCGGCACAACTCCAGCCACTGAAAGAAAAGGTGATCCCTATATTAGGATGAAGGATTTAGGGGTGATTTTTATTACTTGAATGCAAGTCTGTGTAATATAGTCCCTTTTATTGAAAGCCCCAGTACCCAGGTATGGGGAGCATGCCACTTACTTCACTTTCTCCTATGTGACAGTGTAGGTGCTTGGTGATTTATCTGCTCAGACACCCAGTGCTGTCACATGGGGAAAGGAAAGAGCCCTCGACTCTGTGCAAACTTCTAGTTGCAACTTAAAACTAACTTTGAGCTTCCTCACTTTGCTCCTAGCAGATGAATGAAGCAGAAGGGGATCATATGGACAGGTGAATGTGGTGGGTAATATTAAAGCCAACCTATTGCTTTGTCTTGCACATTGGCATCGGCTGGGTTGTGGGATTAATGGACAGGATTTTAGCGATGTACAACTCATTTCACCTACCACTGCATTAGTTCCGTCAAACTGTTCTAAATTTTGGATTTTGTGCTGACAGCAAAGTTAAATGGCACGTTAGCTTCTGTTTGTCATGGCAGAAAGAAACATTCAGGAAGGTCCTCCAGCATAATTATTGGGGAATTCTTGAAGAAGCCACTGACTCCTTTCACTCTTAATTTATAAGGAAATACTGCCTGCTAACTGTTCTGATGGCAGCCCTGTTCAGGATACCAGTCAGCCCAGCTGGTTATTTCTGCATTGGGTGAACAGTCTCCCTCAATGCCCGCCACCTAATGCGGCAGGATATGTGTATGTCATGTAGCCCTGCAGACTTCATGTTAAAAATCTGACTTGCTAAGAGATGACTTTTACGGAACTTTTTGACATGAGCCAGGTTGTCATTTCTGCTTATTGGACTTCCCTTGTCCTCTTCAGTGCACAAATCTCCAGAGCCAGGTCACATCTCTCAATGAGAAGCTCAAAGAATCTCGTGTCAGAGAAAATGACATTGATTTGGCAAAGGAACAAGCAGAGGAGGTGAGTGAATTCTTTATATGCACTTTAATTGTGGGCTGTGATCTGAAAATGTACAGAGTGAATCTACAGAGTCTTTGTAAATATTCACAACTTGTAAAGATCTCAATTTGGGTTCCACTTTTAGTGGATACTTTTTATTTTCTGTATTTATTGCAATTTTTTTTTGTAATTGTCTTCTTGATATTAGAGGGTGTCTCAGCTCCAGGAGAAAATCGGTCAGGTCCAGCCTCTGAGACAACAGGTAAATGTCTCTGTCTTCCTCCTCCCCTCCATCGCCTCCTCTGTTCCTCCCTCTATCGCCTCCTCTGTTCCTCCCTCCATCGCCTCCTCTGTTCCTCCCTCCATCGCCTCCTCTGTTCCTCCCTCCATCGCCTCCTCTGTTCCTCCCTCCATCGCCTCCTCTGTTCCTCCCTCCATCGCCTCCTCTGTTCCTCCCTCTATCGCCTCCTCTGTTCCTCCCTCTATTGCCTCCTTTTGTTCCTCCCTTTATCGCCTCCTTTTGTTCCTCCCTCTATCGCCTCCTCTGTTCCTCCCTCTATCGCCTCCTCAGCTTTTTTTTTTTTTTTTTTTTCCTCTCTGCTAGTTCCTCTAACACTACCTGTTTATTATTTCAACCTGTTTATTAACGATATCGGGGAGGGCGTGAATAGCCATGTTTCCATCTTTGCTGATGATACTAAAATTGGGAGGGTAATAGACAGAGACTCAGACATTATAACATTACAGGAGGACTCTCCGCCCCCCCTGCTTTTTTTTTTTTTTTTTTTTACAGCTCAATTCTATCTTGAAGGATTGTACTCCTTGATTTTGATATGTGACCTGCTTGAATATTAAATGAATATGCAACTTGCAAAGGTAGAAGTGATATTCTGATCCATTTACATGTCTGTTTTGTGTCTCCTGTCAGTGCACCCAGCTCCAGGCCCAGGTCATTACCCTAATGCAGCAACTTGAAGACATGCAGACGAGGGATGGAGACAGAAATCTGGCAAAGGATCCCACAGAAGAGGCAAGTTTTCCAGGCAGGGCTGCCACCCAATAGGCATTTTAGCAATCTAGCTGAAAATTAAAGAGAATATTTTGACCAATTAAAACCTTGCAAAGTCCTGCTTAAGAGCAAATTCCAAAAGGTGTCTGCTGTTACCTTTTATTAACCAGAAACTCCTGCTGCATGCACCCCTCTAAACTAAGTTTTAATTGGTTTCTAAAGGTTCCTTGTCGTCCTGCCATGTCCCCTGTTTGGCTTTCTTAGGCACAGTACAGTCCTGCCTTGGAAGCCCATTGCTTATTTTTGGTATGCGTCATATGTGTGCGCAGTCTATTGCATTGGGGTGTGTGTGTGTGTGTGTAATATATATATAATCAGTCATTTTTCTTTCCTGACGCCAATACATGGCAGCATACGAATAGGTATGGCTCCACCCCCAGCCCAATCACAGGACCAGTGATGCTATAAATTAAAGCACGCCTCCCAAGGCAGCCATTATGCCATGTATTGGCGTTGGGAAAGGAAAATTACTGATGGGTAAGTATACAATTTTCCTGACACCAACATGGCAGCATACGAATTGGATATAGCGATCACACAACCAGGGAGGGTAATGCTGAGATATTTATTTGTACCACTGTTAAATACATTCAGAACCAAACTTCACCATTGGACAAGACTCTTGGATAGACCCTGTAAAGGGGCAGGAACATGGACCAGGTTACTGCCTTCCAGAATAACTCTGGAGGTACACCACTAAATTCTATCCATAAGGATAACATCCTTTGGAAGAGCGAACCCAGAGATTAATCTGTGGCTCCATGTGCTTGACCAGGCACAATGCATGTGACCTAATGCACGCAGAGAGCCCGTTTCTGATACTGTCAGAAAGATGAACAGATCGACCTTAAAGAAGAGATAACTGATAATGGATTACTTCCAGCCTCCAAGCCGCTTAAGGTAGTTTTGGATGTAGCACTTGCTGTAGAAGGTCTGAATATTAAGGATGGCTAGAAGATTCCAGGGTCAGAGTCTACAAGAGAGGGTAACCTGGACAGATGGGCCACAAGCAAATGATTGCCATCACCTTACCTGGATAATGGAGGGTCCTATTTATGAACCTGAAACCATTTGCACTGAAGGAGAACATATAAGCATTCAAATATCCACTACTCTTGTCCTTAGAAAGTTCTCTTGACAAGGAGTGTCTGCAGTCTGTGCTCTTGGGGATTGTCATCCAGATGAGATCTGGATAACCCACTTGCTGCTGATCCATAAGAAACTGCTGGATAAGAAACATTCATTGTTGCCCAGGGCTTCATGGCTTATCCATATTAGTTCCATGAACATCATCCAGTTGTTCATTGAACTAATATGAAGGTTCTTTGGATCTGAAAGGCTTTTTCTTCCCCCAATGGACTGTCACTGACCTTGGACTAAGAGGTTGTTGAGGTGATTCGTACATAGGAATCCAATATTAACACTATCACTGGATAGGGACATAGACGATAGCAGTTGAAACAGACTCACCGACTCTAGCCACAACCAAAGAATCTCATTGTTGGAATCATCCTGAACCTCTGGCACAGGGAATGTTTTCTCTGTTGTCTGAAGAACCCTGTTGGAAGACTCTTGGCTTCCAAAAAGTCGAGTTTTTCACCATATGAATTGATCCTGTCAACTTGAGACAATGGGATGCCAAGGAGTAAGATAGAGGTTTGACCTGCCTCAACAAAACACTAGACCACTTGGCTTTCCCCCTTGGAGATCGCTTTTACTGTGACTTTAGATATTGGTGTGTGGTGAGATCTGTACCAACTCGAGGTAACTACAGTCCCGGTTGTGCAATGCAGCATATCCAGAGCAGCCACACTATAAAGTCACTTGCTGATATTAATTCATTCAGAAGCTACCATGCCCCTAAGACCTTATTGCCAGCCAAAAGGTCCGCTTCTGTGTTCTTAGGCCAAGTATGGACTGCCCTGGCAAGTAAGAGTCATTACTGGCCTATGGGTGCGCCAGGGCAATACTCTGTAACTGACTGCCATAGGGCTAGATGGGAATTTGTGGATGTAGCTGCTTTACTGGGCTAGTAATTGACAGTTCATAAAGTACATCACCTCTGTTTAGGGCTTCAGAACCCCACCTCTCTGCCGCTGTATTCACTGCTGCCCCTGCAGGGAAACTTGGCACAGCATCCTGCCAGATGATCACAGGCCATGCACTGCTTAAAGGTTGTACAATCCTTGTGATGCATCCTGCTAGCTGGACTCTAATAGCAGGATCTTGTATGTGTAGCAGCTTTGCCACAGCTTGAAGAGGACCTTTCATCCCAAATTGAGCAGCTTACTCAGTCCTTGGGGAGCAGTGTTGGTGATAAGAGTTATAATCTAGAAGTTCATGCATGTGTACTCTGTACACCTTATAGAATGTAGCTGGTCTCTTGGGGAAGGAGGTTAATTTGGTAATTGAACACATGATCCAAACTCTGCTACCACAGATAAAATGAAGAGAATGATATGATTAAACAGTACCTGTCAGAACCTGCTAGACACTAACAACAATGCTATATACCTGGAAGCCACATACTCTTGTGCTCAGGGTTATAGCACAATAGGATCTTGTCACCAACAACAATGCTGTATATATGGGACCTTGAAAAAGTTTACTGAATAACAGGCAGAATAAGCCTGCAATGAAGCAACAACTCCATAAGTTACATATAAACATTAACAGCACTGAGGAACTACAGGTGACAGCAAAATACTTACATGAAAGGCACCCAAAGAGTTAAACAACACATTTCTGTAAGATCCAGTTAAGAGAGCACTATGGGGTAAGTGTTTTTCCCCATAGTTCTCTCCCCGTAGTTCTCTATCCTCCCGTGACCCAAAGCTCAGTATATAGTGGGCTACTGCTCGTGATATACTGAGAGCGCCGCAGCCTGGAACGGATCCCAATACTGTTGTGATCCATCCAGCTGCATGAGTGACAGCTGGCTCTGCCTATCTAGAGGCAGAGCCATCTGTACCCGCCCCTCTCCCCCATCTGTTCCTCCACTCAGCCCTGGAGGATCGGAGATGGGGGAATACCTGCGGGGAGCAGTGACAGTCACCGCTCTCTGCAGGGAGATGATCGGAAAGTGAGCGAGCGACAGTATGGTTTTACTCCCCGACCTATAGAGCCGACCTGTGACAGCTTATTTGTCACAGGTAGGCTCTAACTATGAGGTTAAGTGGAATTCACTCACCTCATAGTTCTCATTTTAAAGCTTTAGTAGCAGGGCTACAGGTGGCAGCAGCCTGCACGCAAACTAATGGATTCTTAGGCAAATACGTGCAATATTCAGCTAAATCATTAGCAGCAGCACAGAATCACATACTTCCCTGCAATGCTCCTTTTAAGGTTTAGGCACACAGGGAAAACTGAATGGCTCTACAGACATAACAGATATTCAAAACATTCGGCCAGAGCAAAGCAGCACTGCAAGGCCATAGGAAATAGTAGCACATGTATTTCTTAAACAAATTTGAAAGAAAATGGAGTGGATCCTACTTGTCCATGCGTGTGATCATTCCGGTACAACCATAGTTTCTCATGATGCAGCTGAGTCACGGTTCTTCTCTGGAGTCACAAGACGAGGAGGCTAAGCAAGTGTTAAACCCTCCGCCATGACAGAGGAAGCATCCGAATATAAAAAGACCCCAAGAGACCATTTCCCGCACCCCAACGCTATGGTGGAGGCTTCCCTTATAAAATTGCATTTAGCCACCTGAACAAAGGGAACTTCGCAACAGGAGAGGCGGAACCTGTGCTGCAGGCCAGGAAGGTGAGGGCAACAATCGCAAATATTCCTAGTATAACAATCTTGAGCAGTGAAGACAGAAAAAGAATGGCTGCCTTGGAAGGCGTGCTTTAATTTATAGTATACCCATTCGTATGCTGCCATGTGAGTGTCGGGAAATATATATATATATATAATATAGAGCTGTCCGCTGTTGTGGTATCAGTGTTGTGATTAGGGTGCACCCTGGCACACCCCCTGTGCATATGGTCTACCTGAGTGAGGTTCAGCCCACATTTGAAAATCTAGGCCAAATGATTCCCCACATAATGGTAGCCTTGTAACTACTATTTAAACAGCTGATCTGCTGGGGTTAGGAGCAGGGGACTGACACCAGAAATCGCACAGAGATGTGTGGACAGGTATTTTTTATTTCTGTCTTTGTGTTGTTGTGTCTGTCTGTCTGTCTCTCATTGAGCGAGAGCTGTGACCTGTGTCGCCTCTCGTGTGAGCGTGTGCGCGCGTTTGTGCCTTTTTTTTTCTAGTGTTGTGCTATTGTTAACGCTGTCATAGGGGACCTCTGGCAAGGACCAGTTCTCAATCCCGCAGTAGAGGGACTCAGAAGCTGCCCATACAGCGAGGTCCTTATTAAGATACTCCTTGTTTCTACATTCTCTACCACTAATGGCCACATGCATATCTTTGAATGTGTGTGTTACATTTCTCTGTCAGGTGAAGATGATCATGAATGGGGTCTTTCAGTCTCTCAGGAAGGAGTTTGACCTGGAGGAAACGTACAGTGGGCGAGTGGTGTTGGGCACCATTATGAATACTATAAAGGTAAATGGCGTAAGAAGGAATACATATACAGTTGTTGTTTATTTCTGTTTGTCACACAGCTTTCCAGTGCGCTAGAAAATAACTACAATCCTTACACTGGGATCATAGGTTGACCTGAATGACCTTCTTGTTGTTGAGGGAATGCAGGATTATAGTGAGCTGTCAGGTAGTGCTGGAGCTTGTAGTTTTTCAGCAGAAGGAGGCCCTCAGACTGGCAGAATCTCTCAGGGGGTTCTTATTGTGCAAAGATGATCACTCTTCAAAGGTTTGCTTTGGGAACATGGCCAAGCATACAATAGTAAATAAAGAAATTAAAGCAAACCTTTTTTTATTTTGAATGAATAGGGAAGACCCCTGTCATTTTCTTTTTTCTGTGTCCCTTTCTGCAGATTTACCTTCACTTCCTGTCTCAAAGACACAGCCTCCTCAGCCCTGTGTAAGCTCTATTAGAGATATTCCAAGTTTACATGGTGCTTTGTAGGGATGCACAGATACTTTTCGAGTACAAGTGCCGATACTTGGCATTTTCATGAGAACTACCAGGGTTGCAGCGTTTGCAGCTGGGACCTGGCTCTGGTGCTCCACCACTGTCCTGAAATCATTAGTCTGTATTGTTTTAGAAAAACTGTCACATGACAAACAAATATGTATCAGTACTTGTATCTGTGAGTACCTGGGCCAGTATCCGTACTTGTAGAAAAATGGTATTGGTGCATCCCCTTTATTTATATTTATAAAGACAAAATCGTACATTAAAACAGATGTACAAATCCCAGGAGCTCCGTATGCTCCTTACAAATGACAGCTGCCTCCTAACTTATGAATTTTCCTCTAGTCTAGTCTTGGAGCTGGAAAAGTATCTGTATATGTACCTGTACCGAGTACTGTACTTTGGTATCGGTGCATCCCTATTGCTTTGTTTCGCTAGTTCTGGCTGCTGTTGCAAAGTGAAGGAAAAGTAAGAATGTACTGCTCTGAAGGGAGAGTAGTCAAGTAAACCTGTTGCATTACTCTGCATGGACAAAGCATGAGTGTGCTTTAAGCAATATTGACACCCCCCCCCATTTCACCCACCAGCATGATTTCCCAGTGCAGTAGATCTTTCTAATGCATTCAGCCATCTAACGTTAGTAAGATTTAAAATGTTCAGTTTATAAAAATATTTTTCTGCAGAGGCATCTACAGCTTACCTGTCATAAGGGTATGTTGAGGAAGCCATTGCAGTAAAATTTGTCAACTACAAGAGTAGAGAAAGGAGAACTGTTGTTTGCTGCAGGCTGTTATCAGTGGTGTAGTAAAAATGACAATTTTCCTTTTGTGCCTATTCTAGGAAATCATGCACTGTTGCAGATCAAAGCGAAAGAATGCCTTTTTAATAATGCAAATATAACCTTTTTTGGGCTATTTTATATGCATCAGGTTAACAAAATATTACATTAAAAGATACAAAAAAATGTATGAGTACTAATTTAGTAAATCAATTATCTGCCAGGCAACAACACTACATCTGTTGAGTAAGCCACAGAATGAGGAGGCAGCAGCAGCAAGCAGCAGTGGTGAAGAAGAGGAGGAAGATGAAGGTGCAAAAACTGAAGTTGTGGAACAGCCTGCACTACAGAGAGAACAAACATTAAACCGAGGTGAAGTGCATGCAGAACTCGAGGAAAACAAGACTTCCACTTCAGAGCAAGTTCCTTGTGTTGAAGAGGTGAATCCTGAAGAGGTCAATGTGCCTACAGAAATAGTAGGCAATCAGGAAATGGGTCCTACCTCTACAGAGCTACAGGAATCGGGTGAAGACGAACCCGTCAAAGTCATCCAGGAAGATCTGGACTCTCCATCCGCTCTTGTTCACATGATCTCCAGTGATACCCCAGAATCGAGCATGGTGACTGACACTGCGGAGGACCTAGTAATGTTTGCTGAAAAGGATGTTCTTCAAGAGAATCCTCCCCCAAGCCCCAGTGATGAATTGGCCAGTGAGAATCCCGCTGAGAATGAGTCTCAGCAATCAAATGCCTCCATGACTATAGAGGAGAAACAAGAGGTTCCACCGCTTTTAATTAGTGATGATGACAGTAGCAGCCCGGTTCCACCAAAAGAGGCGACCCCTGCTCTTCGATCAACTGGAATCCATGTAACCAAGAGTCCTACTAAGCCAGGGGAGAGGACAGATCTCAGGTTAGAGGACTATAGCACAACATATAAAATAGGCCAAAGATAAGTAAAAAAAAAAAAAAACACTGTCTGCCCATCAGTAACACAATTAGAAGTTGTAGCAAAAAGTTCCATGAAAACCACAAAGTGCCAAAAATACTCCACCTGGAAAGTAATGGAGTCAAAGGAAATATCCTACCTCTTGGATGCTAATCCAAAACCCGACCCTCACTTCCTGTGCAGAGCAGCATAGCCCACATACCCATCTGCTTTTGTTAACTGTTCTTCCTCCTAGGGATAGTGTCATACCACAGAGGTTTGTAATGTCACCCAAAAAATACTTTGAGAACAAGAACATTTGCGTTTGCTTCAGTTGAGTCTTGACATTTTAGTTTATACTATTTGTAAGTGACACTTCTGTCACTGGTGTTAAGTGAACATAAAGATGGGCTTGCCCCTCCACCCCCTTTGGAAGTGGAGGCTGTCATTCACATTATTAATCTAATAGCAAGTTGAGAGAGGGGGTGGGCTGATCCTTCACTTTGTGCTAAAAAATGAGGTCTGTGTATTCCAGCACACAGGATTTAGGGGGATTGCAAAGATCTGTAGGGTCCTTGCTTTTCATTACTGAAGGTGATTTATATAAACTGATTCACAGGTTCACTTCTTAAAGGAGAACTATGAGGCGAGTGAAAATCACTCAGCCTCATAGTTCTAGCCGACCTGTGACAATGAAACTGTCACAGGTCGGCTCAATAGATCGGGAAGTGAGTGAACACATACCAGCGCTCGCTCACTTCTCGATCTATCCCTGCAGAGAGCCGTGGCTGAACCTCACGGCTCCCTGCAGGGATTTCCCCCCCTCTCCGATCCTCCAGCGCTGACTGGCGGAACGGACGGGGGAGGGTGCGGCGTCTCGGTACTGAGCATTGGGTGACTGGAGGACGCTAGTTTGTGTCCTCCCGTTACCCTTAGGAGAACTATGGGGAAAAGCCTTAACCCCATAGTTCTCCTTTTAAGCTGTTAAAACCAAATCTCTTGTTTAAGAGCAGACGGTGCTGAAGGTGCCTTTTTAGTCGTGACAGGTCAGTGACGGCTTAGTCCCAAAGCCAGGTCAGTCAAGCTCCTTGCTAATAGAAGGAATCTAGTGTCAGAGGGGTGCACAGAGCAGAGTATTCTGACTGTTAAGGTAATAACAGGAACTTTGTGGCATTCATTGTTAGATTGTTCAAAATGGAGAGAAAAAAAAATAACTACAACTAACCAATCAAGAAATGCACAGCTGATATTGGCATAAGCCGGTATTGGAAATTACTTTTGTTTTTACTAAATTAGGCACCAAATTTCCATTGTTTCATTTCAGTCTTGGCGAGTCTGATGATGAAGATTTGTTTAAAGCGGCTTCTCCGAAACAGAGGACAAAGCAAGAAGAGGAAGAGGAGGAGGAAGTGGTAAGCGATTGAGCCCACCGGTGTCATCCTGGGCGGGGAGATCATTAAATGATCTCTGTAATTTGGCATCCATGTGGACAGAATTTAGAATCATGACGAGCCTTGGTGTCACCATTAGTTTCCTATGAAGTCATTTCCTATTGATTTGAATGGAGAACCTTGTATTTTCAGTGGATAGATAGAGCTATATCCAACAAACAATTATTTGTAGAGGAAGGGAGTGTTAGAACCTTTGTCATGGTTTATTGATGTCTCTTTGTTGGACAGATTTCCCCTTACTATAGGGCTCATTTCTAATAGAGAGAGGATAGAGGGTTACAGTCTCTTCTCTTGGCTTCTCATTTGGGAGTCCCAGAGCTGGCAGAGAGCTTATAAAGCACAACACTGTACTTTATTCATTTTTAGGGCTGGTACTGATTAAAATTTTCGTGTTCGATTAATTGAATTTGTTTTTTAATCGATTAATTGGCCTATACACATACCGCACAGCAATGAAGTAATGAACTAGGATCACACTAATCCAGCACGTTATTAATCTCACGTGCCCCACTCAATATGGCCGCCGCTTGAGTGGGGCAACTCAGAATAATAACGTGCTGGATTAGTGTGATCCTAGTTCATTACTTCATTGCTGTGCTGTATGTGTATAGGCCAATGCCTTGGCTGGCGCTCGTGCAGAAAGTTTCTTGGGCAAACTCACCGGCCCAAGTGGCTCCGTCAGCTAACGAAGAGAAGGGGGGAGGAGTCCGGTGACTTCACCGGACTCCTCCCCCCTTCTCTTCGTTAGCTGTCACGGACATCAACGTCACCGGACTCCTCCCCCTTCCCTTCGTTAGCCGACGGAGCCACTTGGGGAAGGGGGGAGGAGTCCCGTCGATGTCCGTGACGTCACCGGATCTCCGACGGGACTCCCGGAAGATGGCGGAAAGGTGAGTGTTCTCATTAGCGATCTTAAGAATTTGAATCGATCAAAAAGTTTAACGATTAATCGAGAAATTAATCGTTAATTTCCGCAGCCCTATTTATTTTTTTAAAAAGCAGCAGTACGGCGATATAAACTGGCCCTTCCT
>NW_017306657.1:397147-398052 GCF_000935625.1 Nanorana parkeri | reverse complement strand
TGCTATTTTACAGTAATTTTCAGTGAGGTCACAGATGGAGAAAGTATAATATTGCCAACAGAAATTACGCCTTTCTGTCTTCTAAATCTGAAAGAAAGAAAAATGTTTCAGCTTTAGAGGGACTTCACAGTTTTCCTGAAGCTGTAGTTGGAATCAGATCACAGAATCGATTTCTCTGTATTTAAAGACTTCAACGTAATTTTACATGTAGGATGACCAAATTGAACCATTTTGAACACGTCAGTGATTCTCTTTCTCAGAATGTCTGTACTCCACAATGGTTCCTTTTAGGTATCTTTTGAGAACCTGGATCTTGGCACTTCCAAGAACCCTTCTTATATTTACTCCTTTTATATGCCAGGAAAGCTGTAGAACTGAACTAGATGTCCTCTAATAGCTAGACATTAACGTTTGGAAGCAAATAATAACGTTTTGCTTCTTCATAGGACAACTTGTGAGACCTGAGGATGCCCTCCAAAGTGAGATCAAATCCGGGGAGAGTGGATCAGTTGTTAAATCATGTGTACATCCGACTTAATCCTTAACAAACAGCCCTTGGCACCTTCCCACCGACGTAATCCATATATGCATCAGCTGGCCCGCTGTTCTGCGCTGAGTGCACTCACAGCTTGGTCAATGTGTCAGCACATTGACCAAGCTGTCACCAACAGTTCCTGGTCACAGATTACAATCGGGACCCGGTGCAAAGGGCTTTCAAATCATGTGACTGCTATGATCACATGATTGGGATGCCCGGCTCCAGCTGTCCAGAACCCTTTAAAGGGCCAGCAGGAGCTGGTGCCAGAGGGAGAGTCGGGGGGGGAGGGAGGGAGAGAGAGAGAAGAGTGTGCATGGGGAGGGAGGGAGGATGGTGCATGGGGAGGGAGGATGGTGCATGGGGAGGG
>NW_017306657.1:381783-396706 GCF_000935625.1 Nanorana parkeri | reverse complement strand
AGCGGGGGGGGGGAAAGAGACTGAGTTAGATTCTCTGATCACATTCCTGTATATATCTTTATACTATTTCTATCCAGCATCGGGAGATGTGATGGAGATGGACAGAAAGTCAAAACGTTACAGCTTGTTTGTGCAACTCCAAGACAGTCCCTAGAGATACAGTCCTAGAAATAGGGACGTTCCCCATGTCTGCTTGCTCTTTCTTACTAAGCTGTATGTCTAAAGTTGAGTTTTATTTCTTCAATCATTGCTTATTGTTTTGCATGGTGTTTGTTCTCTTTCCAGAGCTTGAAGGGTCATCCACCTCCAGCCCCTCTCTTTGGTGATGATGAGGACGAGGAAGATGATTTGGATTGGTTAGGGTAATAATGACACACAGTAGGTGTCTATCTTTGAGACAACATTTATAAGTCCCAATACTTAAGGAGACAAACGTGTGGCTAGCAGCACTATGGACAGAGAGGGTCCTAAAGCGACCTCTGCACGCTGGAACCTGCAAGCCATCTCAGTGTTGCTTGGCAGTGCCAGAGCCAAGAATACAAACCTACTTCTGTCTTATGTGCTCATTGTAGAGGGCCGCTCAGCCATCTTGTTGCCTGCACACTGGATTGTCTACATCAATAACTGGATTTTTGCAAAGCCGAATGTGAAAACCCACAATGCTTTGCAGGAAGAGCAGCCAGACCTGTATTGCAGTGCCAAACTACAAGGACCCTCAGCACATTGCTGGATGAACAAATCAGCCCATAGCGTACTGCTGAAGCAGAGTCTGACCCAAATGATGGCAAAAAGCAATGTAGCTCGCAATGCACTGCGGTAGTTAATCAATGACCCATAATGCACTGCAGAAGGTTCGTTTATAAGTGCAAAATTTGCAAAAAGAAGGCATTGACAGCAGCACAGTACAGAAAAATGGTTCCTCTTTCTGTGTCCTGTTTTGATGCCATCTGATCATGGTATCAATCGATAACGGAAGTTACTGTTACTGATCATATCTGTATTACAAACATATCATTGTTCTTTGTAGTAGCCAGAAGCACATTATGCTGAAATAAAACAGCTTCATATTGACTTTGTTTTCTGCATTCTGGATTTACATCCCTCGGAAGTCTGTATGATGTCTGTTTTCAGCTCCAACTGTTGAATTCCCCATAATATAAACCTTCATGGGCAGGGCCCTCCTTACCATCTTGTCTTGTGATTGTAATGTCTTCCTTATATTGTAAAGCGCTGTGCAAACTGTTGGCACTATATATAATAATATAAAATAACTAAAATGCCGGCAGGGATGGTGGAAGCCCCTAGTAATGGTTCTGGCTGCCTTATGACAGGAAGTGAGGAGAACTGTCTGCAACAGGATACAAAACAGCAATATAAGAACCGAGAGGTTCACGCCTTCTCCACCGTCCCAAGAGACATCAATAAATAGCCCTTGTACTACTCTTGTGTAATGGTGGCATGGGTATGTCGCCATTTGTCTCATAACTAGAAAGCAGTACATGTGACTTTCACCAAATATTCTTTGGAGATGATTTATTCATTCTCTTCTAAAACACAGGCACCAGGAAGGTTCATCTGCAGTGAATGTTTGATGAATGTCAGATTCTCTGCTTTTTAAATGCAGCCTTTTAGTGTTTATTGCCAGAACATTTGTATTCTACCCTGCAAAACAAGTGCTGCTCAATAACCCAGAACAACCAATGAGATTACACTTCAGCCACAGTTACGTCATTGTTCTGTCTTCCTAAATAATCCCATATGATGCGATTCAAGCCACAGCAGCCAAGCATTATCATCTCAGAACAAAGGTTCCTGTGAATGACCTGACTTATTTGGCTTATAAATAAAGGTAGAGCGTTTGCTGAAAGAATTGGCATAGGACAGTTTTATTCTACCTTTTCATAGTATCAGTAGACAGTATAATACAATCACAAGCCATGCAATGACATAATATAGTAACACAGCCCAACAGGTTATCACATTGACAGACCACAATTAGCGCATTGATCGAGAATGTCTGAAAGGAAAGCATCTGTGTTGCCTATGGCAACCACATACCTTAATTTTTTGTCCTGCAGCTGGAATTTCATTTATGACTGTTCTCAGCGTACAGCTCTTTCAGAACTCAAATACTCCTTAAGATTATAGGCACCACGAAGCATACATTTGGCCCAATTCACAAAGCTAGCACAGCTTTTTAAAGTAAGTTATTTTTAGCTAAGTGCAATGCGATTTGAAAATGGCAGTCTCATGTCTAAATTACAGAGCTGCATCTTCGTGCTAATGCTTTGTAACTTGTGCCTATTTTACACAATAAACTAGCAAGGGTGAGGACAGCACACAAGATGGCAGCGATGGTTAGTTACCTTTTGTTAAATGTGTCTTCAGCATTGTCTGAGAGCCTCTGAGGCTGCTGTGCACACAGTATGCAGTTATCTAGCCAGCCCCTTTTTACCATTTCCCCGTCCCACAATACAAGGTGTCCACCTCTCGGCAGGTCACTGTCAAATATGCTGTCCCTTTTACTGAATTCCAGTGTGGGGGCTGGAAGATCTTTAGTACTTTGCACCCATCTCGAGGGGCTGTCAGGAGTGCTGAATTCTATTTAAAGTATTTGGAAGAACCTCCAACAGTTTGTTGTTTTTTTTTTGTTCGGCAACAAAAAATGTCCTGCTTGCGCAGTACAGCATTGGTGAATGTAAATGATGGACACAGCATGTGTTGCTCAAGTTTGGTGTGTCTTGTAAGAATATGTAGCTGTGAATGATCCTGGGGTGAAAAGACATACAGCCATCACTGCGGCGGTGGTGCTTCCATTGTACAGCAAACATACTACCACATTTTATATACACACCCTCTGTATATCACCTTTTGTTTTGAACTGTGCAGATCAGGGCTGGTTTAGACAATCGATTACCCGTCAAACACTGACAAACTGAAACTGTGAATGTACTGGGGCTAATGGCTCCTTTCTGGCTGATGGAGGGTGCTTAAGTTGCCGAATGTGACATGGTTAGAGCAGTCTAGTTTAGGGCTTTTGACAGTTTCACCAGTTGTATTTGCTTGGCAAGATGGCAGATATCCTCCTTGGTGTCTTGTTTGTGGGGAGTTTGTGCTTATTTGAAGAATATAAGAAGGAAGAAGATGCAACCAAGACCGATGATCAGCCCCAAAGCTAAGCAAAGTCTTAAACTGTCTGCAGAGAAAGAATTTGATGTTGGAGATGGATGGGCTTCAGACAATGCTACCCGACGGCTGATGCCGAGAAGATAAGTGCTCCGGATTTCATGCATGTATCTTCCACCCC
Organism: Nanorana parkeri; assembly: GCF_000935625.1. Taxonomy (NCBI): domain Eukaryota; kingdom Metazoa; phylum Chordata; class Amphibia; order Anura; family Dicroglossidae; genus Nanorana; species Nanorana parkeri. The sequence continues at coordinate 393,399 of NW_017306657.1, read as the reverse complement.
ATATCTGGCCCTGGTCAGGGACCAGGACATCACTAACTGTAAAGATGGACAGTCTAGGTGATTGAGTGTGGCCTTCAGAAAGTGTTAGTGATTGGTTGGAAAACTCTGCATTCTCATACAATGCATCATCAGAGGTGGTGCTGAACACGGTGGCCACAGAAGACCTGCGTAAGGTCTCCTCATCCGTCTTTAAGGCTTGGGCCCCTTCTTCGGGTATCATGGTGACACAGCGGCAGAACGGGCACACTGCGAAAGTCATCAGCAAGCTGTGGCACACCAACTTCATTAGACATTGGAGACACAGCGTGTGCCCACACTGCAAGGTCTTGGGTGATCGTGACTTTGAAGAGATCTGATAAGCTTCATAACAGATGAGACATTCTCCCGGGCTGACTCCAATCTCAGCGTCTACAGACGGCAGGTCCATGATGCCAGGGAGCCCTCAGAATTCTTGTTGGCCAGTTTCTAGACACCAGTACAGTTAATGGACGTCCCACTCGATACTTGTACCAATTGCCCCTTGTGCATCTACTACCATCCCTTGTAAGATTTGCTTATGGCAAAGTGCAGCAATTATTTTAAGTTTGCTTTTTATATCTTGTGAATAACTAGATGATGCTGAGAAATATGTTGTTCCAAACCAACGAGTTCTCAAAATTGTTTTACTTAGTGATTCAGACCGAGTCTCTAATAAAGATCAGGCTGAAAGCCAACTTCTGGACATGGTGCGCATCCACTTTCTTTGAGAACTTTTCCTAGAAATCGGCAATTAATTATTACAAAGTCTGTGGAATCCGCAGGCCGACACAAAGCTTTGATGAAACTTTTCTCCAGGCCAAATGATCAATGTCCAGAATTACATGCAAATAAGTTTTAAGAAGAGTGCAGATTTCCAACCGTTGGATCTTCTTCTGTGTTGTCTGCCGGTTCTTGGTGATGTATTGCAGCTTTGAGTAGTTATTTCTTTGAAGGGCCGGCAGCTTTGGAGTAACACAAAGGAACGGGTTATAACTTCAGCACTTCTGACTATCAGGCTGCAATGGGTTCAGTTAAATAGGAGCTTGAGAGCTTTGCAGAGATAGTTTTGTTCAGCGTATTGTGGACTTCGAGTCCAAGGTAAGAACTCGGTCACTGGATTTATCACTAACTAACATGTTTATCCTTTGAGGCCGGAGAAATGTGCTCAAGTTAAATAGAATAAGTGAGTGGTGCCTAATGTCGGACTTTGCTCAAGCTCCTGTCGTCTGATGTTGTCCTGCATTTAGTTAGGAGCACGAGTTCAAGCCTGCGAGGTCAATACTGTTCATATTGTTCGAAGCAGATAAATCCTTTAGTCTTAAAGAGGTGTTCCAGCTTCAGATATGTTTGAAGTGTAATGCCTCCTTCTGTGGGTAAGTAAAGATTTAGAACTTTTTTCCCTGCTCCATATACATTTAAATGGGGGTATATGTGTGACTGCTGAGGATAGCAGATGTCTGCATTGAGCTAGTTCATAAAAAAAAAAGATCAAATCAGCACTGATCCTGTCTTCACTTTGGTACGAGCACCCATCAAATGTAAAATATGTGGAGCCCATGTAAATGCTGCACTCACCCCTATACAGGCCCAGAATGGGGGAATCCTGTTGTAAAAGTAACAATGATGTTCCGCTTTGCATGTTGCAGCAATTCCCAAGGAGACTCTGGGAGACGGACCTACAGCAAGACACATAGGGGATAATCTATAAAACGTCTGCCCAGCGTATAGCACAGCACTACTCCAACTCGACTGCATCTACTGGCGGTAAGGCCGTGCGAACGGCATCTGCCCATCTATACGAGTGGAACGTTTATAAATCGACCCCCATTGTTTTATCAGGATCAGCGCTTTGAAAAGTACAACTATTTTGTGATCAATGCTGTCATGTTTTCAGTAAAATAGATTTCTGTATGTTGTACTCGATCACCTTATGCATTTTTTCCCCCCTAATGGACCACAAAAGTTATCTCGAAACCGTATGACCATTGACATTGCCTCTGTGCAACCTTGACCGTCACTGAAGCAATACACGGTGGAACGTCATGTCTGATTAGAACATTTCTGACAGCAGAGGGAGCACAAAAGGAGTTTTCTAAAAGAACGAATGTATAACCTTGATGCAGACAGAGGGGAGTGTATCGAAACCGGAGCAGACTATTTCTGGAGCAGTTGCCCAGGGAAACCAATCAGCCTCCCTTCAGTTTATTCAGTTAAGGTTTGAAAATGAAAGGTGGATGCTGATTGGTTGCCATGCACAGCTGCTCCAGTTTTGTTAAATTCCCCTCAATATATTTTCTATATACTTTTAAGACAAAGTTAAACAAAAATCCAGCTTGGGGATGGTTTTTAAAACTGTTACAGTAGATGAGATGACATTTTATTCTGATATTTGTCCTTTTTTATGACCCTACACTTTTGTATCGGGCACAAAGAATGACACAATACCGGTTTTCTTTTTTACCACTTCAGGGGCTGCATTTGAGGCCCCCTTATTGAGTACATTTACAACTAGTGATCTAGATGCATGCAGTTTGCACTGTGACTCCTCCTGGGAATATGAATACCTCTGCGACAGATCATCTGAACACACGAGACATGAATTTTGCACAATAAGTCAAAGCACTTCGATCATCCATGCAAAGGCACTTTATTTTTTTACAAGAACAGGATGCAATGGATCAGTGGCACAGCACTGTATACACATTAGGATCACACAACACACAATATACAACTTTCAGGAAGCTGCATGGAGTATACAGCACAGTGTCGCACTTGAAACGTGTTGGTCACAGATACAATGTAGGGTTTAAAAAGAAATGTACTTGAGATAGATACATTAGAGGCAGTTTTACACAATAAGGTATTTAACAGCTTGTCTTTGTTCCTGTCATCACAATGCCATTCACCCTCCTGTTCATCATTACAGAAGCCTGTCACAGCAAAGACTCCCATCCAGTGCTGTGGCTGCACCTGTCCTGCTCCAAAAAGCAGTTCCAAGTCTGTGTGTGATCTTCTCTGAACCGAAGGCTGGGCACACACCTTACAACCACCGCCGACCAGACTTTTGTCTTGCGAGGGTTGTTAGGTAATTTTAAAAAACGTACGATCTGCCCATTAGGATGCACAGCTGAGCTGTCACAAGCAACATGTGTCATGACAGGTTCCCTTTAAAGAGAACTAGTAAAATCCCTATAAAGTTGTTTTTATTTTATTTTGCTGTTTGTGTCCCGCTGGGGAGATTTCTTCACTTCCTGTCCTGGAGACACAACAGGAAATAAGTATAAATCACTAGTGAATGGAATTCCCACGTTAAAGAGTTGCCATAGGAGTAGGCGTTCCCACTGGAGAATTTTAGCTTCAATGAATCGCCACACTCCATTTAATAGTCCAGATTGATCTTCACTCAATGTAGGGTGGAGGGGACAGTATAGAAGTAGCCAACGCGTTTCAGGAGCTCCTGAAATACCCTCTTCATCAGGGCTCACCACATGTATCAGGACTGCGATGGCTTGAAATGAAATGCCATTTTGGCCAGTGTAAGAATGCATAGAGCTCCTCAGCAGCTGACTTCTGGATTTTCCATCCAGGACCAATAAAGAGGCAGAATCTCCGTAGTGGGGACACAACCAAATAAAACTCCCTATTCAAAGTGAAAACAATGCCTTTACATAGACTTTAACATAAAACCATGTCTACAGGTTCCTGCTCTCATCTTTAAAAGGCAGAGAAGTCTCGTTTTAGTTTAGAGGTGCACGACCTAATAGCCAAGTCCTGCCTTCTACCACCATTGTCCAGTAAGAAACAAACTAAATCAGAGAGGAGCACAGAAGAGGCCTTTCTGGCTAATAAAGGTAAATGGCATACATTTGGTGTCCATGTGTACAGTACAAGGTTTCTTGAACAAATCTACACTCTTGTAATAGGTTGAACAGTATCGGACACAGCACAGATCCTTGAGGCTTGTAAAGCTTGTGATAAGCTCTAAGCATTCTTGCGAAGGTCTTAGTTTCTAAATGTTAAAAACAGATCTTAATAGGAGCGCTATCACTTTAAACAAGTCCGGCAAGTAGTGCTGAAGCTTAGCGAAGCCTGCCAGCAGCTGGTCTGAAGTGACAGTCAGGACTCCCACTAAGAACTGTCTAACATTCCCCAATCGGAGCTGGAGGGTGCTTTAAAGCTTTGCAAATGCTTTCCAAACCCTTGCTGTACACAATGCTCCCGTGCAAGCACACGGCACAACTGCAAGGGAGAGCAGGGCCACCTGAAGGACAATTCTGGCTTGTTCATTTTTACATCTGTTACAATAGAAACAGAATTTTTATCAAAGTCCAATAATAAAATATTCCAACATGTTCGCTAGCACTTTGCACAGAATGGAGTCCATTTCAGTCCCTACTAGAATATGTTATGGATCCGGAAGGCTTCAATATAAAACACAGGGACCACATACAGCCCTGGTGAGAATGATGCTAGTGGAGAACATGCTGCAATACTGTTGATGTGAGTGTATGAGAATGGGTCAGCTTTTCCTGAAGGTTGAGGCTTTGGAAACTCCTGGAAATCAGTTTCTTAAAGTACACCTGCCATTAACTCTTTTACGGCATGACCAATTTTCTTATTTTCTACACAAAAACTAAAATGTACTGAGGCCTCTTCACACCGATGCAATCTTACATGCATGTTCATGTGTAGTATATTGCATGTTCATGTGTGATGTGTTAAAGGATAACTAAACCCAGAACAAACATGTCATTTAATGCAGCTTACATGTCCTTGGATGTGGAGACAGAAGTGTTTGAAGTCCGGCCTGTATGACAACTATGGCTGCCACCAGATACAGTGGAGAAATGAGTGTAGCCACCCAGGGACAGGAAGTGTGTTATGTGAAGGTGAAAATGAATGAATATATAAACTATTTGTTTATTAGGTTTAGATTTATATTCTGGCATTCCACCAATTCTGAATGAACTACCAATCTATCCCAATGCACATATAACAGGACATGCAGCACTTGTTCAATGCACAGATGGTTTATGCATTGCACTGACAAGGTCAATGGGGTAGCCCCACGGCAAGGGAGTTCTTTAAATTACAAAATATATCTAGCCTGGAGAGCTGTGCCAGCACGTACAAGGGATTGGGTCTTTATACATCTCAAACGTTACTAAAATAAGAAAAGTCTTGAAAATCTGAAACTTGTGTACAGCCCCAATGTGATTAGCAGTAATGGCTCTGGCATTAAAAGGGTTAAAAGGTACACCATGCATTTTACTGCTGACTTTCCAAGTCAATGATTTGAAACAAGTGTGCAGACTGGAATTTCAGATCCAGGTCCATGACTCATGTTATTGATGGAAGAGGGTCACTGCGACCGCCAGGTAATTCGCATTTTCAGACGGTCAGCAGTGGCTGCCCATTTCTCACACGACAGCTTTTTATTTGAAGCTAGAGCTCCCGCTCCAACATTGGATAGCCACTAATAACAGCACTGTAACATCTGATTGGTGGGGCAGGGGGACATAGGTCCACCCACGAGGAGAATTCCCACTTTCCTGCTAAAAGGAACTACTTATGTACGATGGACTAAGGTAACGGAGTTTTGTGTTCCTGGTTCATGCCGAGGAAGAGCTGCTACATCCAGAGGCTAACAGTCAATATTTCCTTTCTAGACACCATAGGAGGTTGGTTTGTATCATAGCTACGAGATTATTGAAAAACTGCAACTCTTTCCATTGTACATCCGACTCGCACTTAGTGGAGGTCTCCCACAGAGCTTCTCTCGTTACCGTTACACTTCTAATGTCTCTCACCTGTCACCCATTCCTGGAAAATGTACCAGCCAGTTAATGATTTGCGTGGTGTGTGAGAAGAGAGCCGTGCTGGAACTTCACTTTCCTGTCTTATCTGTAAATGGTAGAATGCTGAATTCCATGGCATGGGTACCTGCTGGGGCCAAAAGAGGCACACAGACATGTGTCTTCTGCTGCCCCACTTCCCCCTCCTGGGTATCTAGAGCCCTATTAGCAGGGCATTCGTCTACCATCCAGATACTTCTAGAGGCGGAGCTTGTAAGGTCACTTGCCAACTGTATATCATCCATATATTCCTATGGACAATCCTCACTATGGTGTGTGATTATTTGTGTCATGCCCTCCTGCATGGAGGAATACCCCAGCTCCACCTATTAAAGCTGTGCTGCTGGTGGGAAGAGATCCCAACACAAAAAGAAAAAATAGAATCTCAGACCTTCCAACCAAAAGAGATTGAAGTCGGGCAAATCTTTTAACGGTTCATCTCCCAAGACCAGAGTTGCAATTTTACAGTTCCCCTGCAGCGCTACCTGCTGGTCCAATTCAGTAGTGCACCACCATCATACACCACTGCTTATCATTAGTCAGTCTTCAGCAGGCCAAGGGCTGTAGTAACAGCAGGGCAGGGGCCAACATATCCGGAAAAAGAAACCAGGGGATTCATTTTTACCTGTTGGCGGCTCCCTATGGATGGACGGGTGGCTTGCTCAGGAGAGTTGGCTCAGTGAACAAAATGGCTGCTCTGGAAGCTCTAATACACATACAGGCAGAGGCCTATGATGCCAGCCTGCAGCAGCTGTGGGCCACTCTGCAGCACCATACACTGAATAAATAAAACTTTATATATATATTTACAGTAACATAAGAATGAGATAACATATAATAAAACAACACAACTCCCTCACATACCAAAAAATATTCCCACTTTGGCTCTCCATACAAAGCAACTAGGATATAGGTAAAGTACTGCGCTGGGTAATATTGGCCAGCAACTATTCACATTTTTCCTCTCAAGGTTAGAAAGTAACAGCATGAATTTGATTGGCTGCTTTCGGCGATGTAATGCCCTTTAGGGGCACACCTCCTGTGTTCATTATGAGAGGCTCCCACCGTTCCTGCCGTATTTTTATTTTATATTATGTAAGGAGGAGCTTTTACACACAAAGGTGGGCAAAAACAAATAAAACTACCCCGAGGACAGGAACAGAGGCTTGGAAATATGGCAGGGAGTCTCCAAGATCATACAAGAAGAAAGGGTCTGACTTGTGGGAGGTCTGACCCTTTACGTCACACACAAAAGACTCAGCAGAAGTGCGAGAAATGTGCATCTCAGCAATACAGCAGATGTCCACTGGGGGCAAGTAATGATGGGATTGGTGGTTGTACACAGTACTGGTCTATATCATCTATAATTCACACAGTAAGCAGGAAATATCACAGATTAATACTCAGCAGCTCCAAATTTCTCCTTCATGGCTTTCACATCCAGCAGCCGTGACTACCTCAGCCTCCCCTCAGTCTTCTCTTAGGTGCTGTGGTAGATCCGGATGCGCTGGGCAATATTGCTTCGGCACAGTGGGCAGGCCTGCAGGGCATCTCCGCAGCTGGAGCAGCAACAAACGTGCCCGCAGGGAATGAATATCGACTGAGCCTGAAATATGAACATCATTCATAGCATTACAAACGATGCATTGCACTCAGGGAACAATTGTGCGGGAATGGTGCGTGTAATCTTTCGCCCCATGTGCTCCAAGATGGAGACTCTCATAGTTTAGAGTAAGGACCCCACTATATGGAGGTGCCTTGACGTGGCTGTGCGGCTTTCACATTTTCTGCAGAAGACCTGTATCTAAACCTCTGCTTTTAACCTTAGTGGTTAGACAAGTTTTTTTTACATGCTGGCTGGTGAGTGTGCTGGAAACTTTTTGCTGTTTTGGTGCTTGTACAAGTCACGGATTCATTTGGGCTCATTTCAAATCCAACTCCTTTCATATCTTTTTTTTTTATTATTTGGATAAAGTAGGGAAGGGTCAAAAGAGTCAGTTTAATGTTTTGAAATATTGGCTTACCAGCATCGAGTTAAAGAATTTAAATTTGATATGATTTGGGGTAAATGGTTGGATCGGGGGCCCGTTAGGGGTACATATGTGTCGTGAATGTTTCATTAGGATCCCTTCCCTATACATATATCTTTCATTTTTGTTTTTTTCTCTCTCTTTTCGGTTCCATTGGTTGTAAAAAGCTATAGTAAAAATAAAAATGAAATGATCTAGGGGAGTGGGGACGAGGGAGAGGGGAGAGAGTGGAAGAGGTGAGGGGTGGTGCGATTTTGTTGACCACTTGCGATTTGTGGTACTTACATTATGAACACTTATGGATGTAAATGTTACACAGAGAATTTTTGAATTTGTATTACTTTTATGGATTATCTCCTTGGGAAATGTATTTATGATTAAAATACGATTTAAAATGATTTGTTTTTTAGTGATGAATTAGTTCACTTCATCATGTATTTTTGGCCTGGGCGTATGTTATTAATAATGATGTATTCCTAGGAGGATGGTTACTCACTGATGTGTAGCCGTATTTTCTCAGTGATTAGCACTTTGTACGGTTATAAATGACATTTATTTGTTATATATTTATAGCTTTATGATCCACTAATTGTTGATGAATTGTTGATGACATATATATATATATATATATAATGATTGCATTGTCATTCTCCCTTTCCTCTCCTTTTTATAATTGTTTTGTGTGTGTTTTGTCATGGTTGTGTGGATTTTAATGGGTAGTTTTGGTTATCCTATGTTGTGTTTTTTTTTTACATATGATTGTTTGTAAATAAAAAAAAGAGCTTAATAAAGTTTATTTGATTTAAAAAAAAAAACTGCAGTCAGGTTTTGAAAGCTCCCTAATTGTAATTCTTCTGTGAGATTGTAAATGTTGTCTGTGCACCTGTTCTTGAGATTTCCCCTCACTTCCTGTTTTGTCCAACAACTGTCTTCTGAACAGGAAGCAAGGATAAATCTCCCTAATGAGGACACTGATGAGAATAAAATCCTGACAGAGGTTTTAAACCCTGTATGTTGTTGGTGTCCCCATTGTTGGGGTTTTCTCTCATTTCCTGTTCTATTTGAGGAAAGAACACGGACATAAATAACCCTTCCCTATTCCATTCAAAACGAATTAAAAGGTTTTGCTGGAGTTGGGTTTTAATATAACAAAGTGCAACACGTGATATGCAGTAAACTCAGATCAACCCATCACAGTTGTTCTTTCTCTGATGTCAGAATACTGAGATCTGATTGGCTGAGAGGGATTTGTGCACTGAGCATTAGTATCGGTTTAGGTCACATTCACACCTCTGCATAAAAATGAAGCATTTTCAAAGCCTAGCCATCTCTGCTATTAAAGCGGACCTGTAGTCAACAGAACACAGTACAGCTCTCTTTACCACATTACCTCTTCACAAAAGAAAAAAAAAGCAAGTAGTTACGTGAAAAAGACAACGTGACTAAATCCTAAGACGTGATCACATGACTGGGAGCCGTGGAAGCCCACCACCACTTTCCTCAGAAAAGGCAATCTGCCGCCCCTATTATGTGTTTAAGACAGAACTCCAGGAACTTCCTAGCCTTGGAGTGGGGCTATCCCTGCACTGTAAGGGTTAACTGCTTCTTTGTCTAGGCGGCTCAAATAAAGCAGATATACTCACCCACCTGAGCCTCGGTCCCGCTATAGAATGTCCCTCAGCATCCTCATGTCTCATGCAAGTCAATATGACGCCAGCGGTTCTTAGACCGCCGGAGCCCAAGGAAGAAAATGTTCATTAGAGCTAATGGCAGACATGACTATAGTACACCAAAGACTCTATACCATGCAGAAGCAGCTTTTCAATTTATTCTGCGAGCTGAGTATTTTTTTTATAGTTTAAATGCAATTGTGTGCATATGTGCCTGGCAGCTAGCGCTATGGGGATGCCATAAAGTGTTTGTTTTCATAGAAAAGAATTTTATTTGGAACTAGGTTGCAGTGGAGCTATGCTATTTGTCTTGTTTAGGTACACACAGTAAGTAGTGGAGTTCGCCTTTGAAAAGCACCTGTACTCTAACATACAACAATGCTGTACAGGAGAGTAGGGATAGTATATGGCGTGCTTCCTCCTTCCAAGGACTCCGACAAAAAAAACAAAAAAACGGTGGAGCACTATGCAGGTCAGTATCAGCGAATGGGAGGTGGGCTTCCAAGAGGACCGATCACTTTTGCTCTACATGAGACATTTTCACAAACAGAAATTCTATGATTCTACTATTGCAATGATATCAGAACTGAATCCTGTCTCTTCAAGACCTACCTCTTGCTCCATGCAGACTACACACTCTGAGTTGCTGCTGGCCACATCAGGTAAAAGCTCAGTAGGTGCTGTTGGGCTTACTCCGCTGGCGGCTGGACTGCTAGGCTCTGGAGTAGGTGTCTTTTTCCCCACTTCTGCTATCATCAGAACACAGCTCGTATTAAAAAAGTATGATATACAAACAGGAGGTAAAGCAAATAAGCACTAAATGTATATATCAGAACAAAGTCAAGCAATTAGCAAACCTAAAATATGGATCCTCTTTAGAGTGAACCTTTTGTTTGCCTATAAAGCACAAAGTAAGAGGTACACACGGCCTTCCTCGCCACTCCATTCAGAGCGAATTTCCCAGCACTTATTTCTTTGGGTGAGCCGTGAGCCACTCCCCTTCTTTCACATAACAGTGCTAGGTGCCTCCTGGCTGGCTCAGCACTGTCACATGACGCTAAGGTATAAGTCCATAGCCCTGTCTAAGCCTTGACAAATAAGTTCAGAGCTTGCACAGGACTTGGTTTTTCTGGTTCCGGCTGCATTATGAAGGAGAGAAGGAAGGGGTATTAGAATCTGGCTGCAGGCATGCAAAGTAATGGCATGGCAGCCATGCACTGTCTATCCAGTGCATGAATGGCCCTGTTTACATCAGCAGCCATTGGGAGGTGACTGTATTGCTTAGCTGCAGCGGAGAGAAGTCGAGTCACCAATGTAGCTGTGCTGTTTGGCAGGTTCGTACATTTCTGGACTGGCAGGATGAAATTGCAAACTCTGTGGTAGGTAAAACTACTCCCATGTATTCATTTTTAGTGTTTATTAGCTGTTTGTCTGAAGTTTAGCTTCTTCAAGAAGTAGCACACTCAGTTTAGTGATGTCAGATCCACCGGAGAGTACACAAAGGTCTGAGCAATGACCAACTATCAAAGTGATCCACCAGAGCAACCATTTACAGCCAGGGTTCCTCCAAAGGTTGCGTGTGGTTCTCTGAGCTGCGACATTTTATACTGCTGGCATGGATCCAGGGCCAACACCACTTGGCACAGCCAGCTGCATGCCACCAATGATCTTTTTCGCTGTCTCTAAGGGTGGCATTCTAACCATCACTGTGGTTGGGGTGGGGGTGTTGGCTGAGTTGGCTGAGTTCACACAAAGGTCTGAGCAATGACAAACAATAAAAGTGAGTCACCCAGATGACAGATGGAATTTTATATCAAATGTATCTGGTAACAATGTTATGGTTTGCTCATATGCAACACAGACTTGCACTACAGACCCAGTTTGTCTATGATTACATTGCTTTATGTTTGCTGTAGAGAAGACATTACCCTTTCTGTGTCTGCGAATCTGCTGGGCTCGTTCAATGATGGAAATCTGCAGGCCAACTTCTTCCACTCCAATCTGCAATCAAAACAGAATCTAATTTTTTTGTGCACATTTTCT
>NW_017306657.1:338949-381771 GCF_000935625.1 Nanorana parkeri | reverse complement strand
TGAATGAACCCTACATTAAATATTTATTTGTGAAATAAATTTATAACAAAAATATGAGATATATGTATGTCTCAACAATATGCACATTTTCAAAATTGACCAAAAACATTTCCCTGTGGAAAGCTTTTTTTCACTACGTGATGTTAAGGAGAAGGCTCTGGAGTTATAATTACCATGATTAACCCTGTCTGTACTGTGGCGTTTGTACGCTCGTTCGTCCATTGCTTGCTTGCAATGTTTCTAAAGCTGTGTACACGTGTACAAACGCGCGTAAAAATTAGCAAAACGCGCATAAACATGCAAATAACCGCACGCTGAACACGCAACAGCTGGTCAATCTGTAGTTCGGGAGACATTCTCCCCATTGGCAGGAGGCCAGATTCCTTTTTCCTCCACATACAGTAAGCTTTCAGACTCCCAGATACCCTTTTCTTACATGATGCTGATGGACTACTAAAATAAGTTCTGAAGAGAGTGGTCACCAGAACATGAAATTAAGGTAAGTTTCAGCAAAAAAAACTAAACCTGATGGATGGAGGCTTCCAACTTTCCACACTCTATGCCAATCCAAAGAAAAAAAGGTCTAGCTAGAGTTCCACTTTCTCAGCAATAGAGATGTCCTAAATGTGCTTACCTTCTTAAGGTCAGCAGGTACCATCTTCTCCAACATTTCTAAGGAGAAGCGGTGATGGGCAAATATAGGAAGATACTTCTCTGCAGAAAGGTCTTTCAGAAGGTTCACCAGTTCCTCTTCAAGTCCTTCCTCCTGCAAATCAACCGCAAGGCGCTAAGTTTTCGAGCGTGCTGTAGGAAGATGCAATACGTATGAAAGGACAACCTACCTGGAGCCTGAGGGACAGCGGCTTCTGGTTCAATAACCGCTGATATTGAATCAACCAGTAGTTCTCTTGCTTGGCCTCACTTTTTGCATCCAGCACCAGCTGAGTAAAGGCATAAACAGACTTTACAGCAGGAAGGTCCCATGAAACATTAAAAAGTGCAAGTCTAGCTTTTAAATGTCCACCCGCCCCCTTCCTTCCACCCTCACTAAAAAAAAAAATAAAAAAAAAGTATATACATACCTTTGCTCAGCTGGTCTTCTGGGCAGTCGAATGGCATCATAAGTCCTTCTACTTCAGTGGTAGCAGTGGGTAGCCCTTACTGCTGCACTAAACAGCATGCAAATGGGTTTTCAGTGGCATTTAGTGCCACTGAAAACCACAGTGAAGTGGTACAGTGAACCCTGGCTGCCATTGTTATGCTGCCCCAGAGGGTGAAACCAGGACAGCATGGCCTGAGAGAAAGTGGGTTTCATGACTTGGTCATTTACCCTCGAAGACTGAGGAAATCTAGTGGCGGAAAATAAGTACTGCAGGGAACAGCTCCAGATGGAAGGTGCGCAAAAGTTTTAAATGCTGTTTCTTTTTGAAACATCACCTTTTTACAAATGAATTATGATGTGCTAAAGATTTTTTAAACTTGCACACATTTAAATTTGATTCCGTATTTTTCTAGTGCTTGGGGAGTGCTGCTTCCTCGGGTCCCATAGTAGACGCGAGGTGGCATACGGGCTTAGAGACATATGGTGATGGCACTTCTGATTGACTGTATTTTACAATTCCGTTAAAGTCTCTTGTATGTCCCTATGGAATTCGAATTTCTCTTGCTGGATGGCATCGTTGATTTTGTTCATACCAAACTGTGTATTTGATTACATGTGTTAATAAACAAGGATTTTTTTTTTTTTTTTACATTGATTCCGTAGAAACTTTTCTGAAACACTAAAGGTATATAATGGGGTGTTGTGTAACCTATACAAAAGTATTAGTAAAGTCTTTGGACTTCCTTAAGGTAAAGGCTACCAGTCAAGGCACAGAAATGGATGCTGCCATTATTGATCTTTGAAGGGGCAATTGTCATCATCTTTTTCTTCTTTATCATTACTGCTTATTCAATGACCTGGAAAAAGCATGCATCCAGCAAAGTATTAGGGCACCTTATAGGACATACTGGATACTGGGGTGTGCGTGACGCTATGCCCAGAAAAAGAGGAAGGGGTAAAGAGACGTTCAGCTCAGTACATCTCTTTATGTGAGGCAGTAGCATCAGTATGAACTAAGCCTCAGATCTACAATGGCAGCTTCCACATTACAACCCTAACAGGCTACCTTTATATTCTATTTGAATGTTATATATACTTGCTTTGTGCCCTTTATTAATATTTGATAGATTTCACCACTTTTCCCTTCTGCTTTTATAAATGTTTATTTTCTGTAGGAAGGCTTTATATTTTTTTAAACAAACCACACGCAGGTTTTCCAGCAATCTATGTTCCTCGGTGGTGTGTAAACCATGTGATCACCACACCATCATTACCCGTCTATGCCTCCTCTAGTACATCATGACTTCTTGAACTGTCCCTAGGTCCATCCACGCCGGGTAGTTATAGCAAATGAATTACAGACTCAATGTTTTTCTAAAAGATGTCACATGTGAACAGCCTGCGACACACCATATGATGTAAGATAGGAGAATAAAGTCCTACAGAGAAATGGTTCTGGAAAAAGTAGAATGGGACACTGGAAAATAGGGTGAAAAGAATTGGTTTTCTTCCTACTGGCAATTTATTCTTAATACTGGCAAGAGAAATAATATGAGCTCCATGTAATGCCCCAAAATCGCCTATCTGAGAGGTGAAGTGGATCCAACTCAGCACTGGGATCCCTTTTGTACTCACCAGCACAGCCAATAATTCTTCTTCCCTCTGTTTCTTGTCCTTCAGCAACTGCTGTAGCAGTTCACTCAGGGCTCTCCTCTGCTCCGAGATGATCTCCTGAGTTAATGAGAACATTGTCAGAGGCAACAGTGATGATAGGTGTCCAGGGCGAAGACAATCTAAAGGGATGAACTGGCTTCTTTAGGGGCAGATGGCAAACAGGCCCCTGACACATCAATTACTACACTGATATATACAAAAGCTCAATGTTCTAAATGTTTCTTGTGCCAACAGCAAATACAAGGGTGGCAATGGAAGGGTATGATCTATGGATAGGGGTGAGCAAGCCTGGATATTTCTTGCTGGACTGGAAGCAATGGTGCAACAAATAAAAAAATTGGTAATGAAGTAACCCTTTAATTTCCTAAATCCCTTACAATGGACATTATCGTATGTGTGCAATATAAACAGAAGATGGATTTAAGGGGGCTACCCTCGATTTAGGCGGCTCAGAATAGAGATAAAGGCATATAAAAATGGTATATATGGAAAGAATTGCACACTGGACTGGACTTAACATTGGTTTTAGAATCTTGGGCACTATCATTTTGCAGTCAGCCAGAGATTGTTATTAATGGCTCCCCTGTTTAGGCATGCAAGGGTGACCCATGCCCCTCACATACCGTTTTGTGTTTCCAGTGACTAGGAGCTGCAATCTCCTATTTTGTTTGAAGTGCCACTTGTAAGGGAGAGCTGGTAATACAACTCATGCTTTCAAAGATAATAGTCACTATTTGATGTACAGCCAGAGATGAGGATGAACCAGAATAGAAAATCTGAAGTTCATATTGTGATCTTATGTGTGACCTCCCATAAATCAGACACTCCTTAGAAGTATTTGAGATTTAGTTTTGAACAGAATTTCATTCAAGGTCACAGGATTGGATGAGACCACCAGTGGATGCAGAATGTTCATACATTTCACAAACCATCTGTGACAGCTTTACAAGGTAAACTATAACAAAGCATGTCATGGCTACTAATCCAGAGAGAGGGACAGAACATTAAACGCAGACACAAAAGACATTAATAAGATTTAAATCACAAGACAAAAAGTCAGCACGAGAGACTTGCTGGATAGAGAGAAACCAACATTTTCCCCAAAAACACATGAAATAATTAATAGGCTGCAATCTCAGTGATGTCACCGGTCTCTAGTGAATGGATAGGCTGCACTCTCAGTGATGTCACCAGTCTCTAGTGAATGGATAGGCTGCATTCTCAGTGATGTCACCGGTCTCTAGTGAATGGATAGACTGTATTCTCAGTGATGTCTCTGGTCTATAGAGAATGGATAGGCTGCATTGTCAGTGATGTCACTGGTCTCTAGTGAATGGTTAGGCTGCTCTCTCAGTGATGTCACTGGTCTCTAGTGAATGGATAGGCTGCATTCTCAGTGATGTCACTGGTCTCTAGTGAATGGATAGGCGGCATTCTCAGTGATGTCACTGGTCTCTAGAGAATGGATAGGCTGCATTCTCAGTGATGTCACTGGTCTCTAGTAAATGGATAGGCTGCATTCTCAGTGATGTCACTGGTCTCTAGAGAATGGATAGGCGGCATTCTCAGTGATGTCACTGGTCTCTAGAGAAGGGATAGGCTGCATTCTCAGTGATGTCACTGGTCTCTAGTAAATGGATAGGCTGCATTCTCAGTGATATCACTGGTCTCTAGTGAATGGATAGGCTGCGTTCTCAGTGATGTCACCGGTCTCTAGTAAATGGATAGCCTGCATTCTCAGTGATGTCATTGGTCTCTAGTAAATGGATAGGCTGCATTCTCAGTGATGTCATTGGTCTCTAGTAAATGGATAGGCTGCATTCTCAGTGATGTCACTGGTGTCTAGTGAATGGATAGGCTGCTCTCTCAGTGATTTCACTGGTCTCTAGAGAATGGATAGGCTGCTCTCTCAGTGTGTAATTGGAGAATGACCCCAACACCCCTAAATGAATTAACTAAATTAATGATTTTTTGTAATATTTCCCAAAAACAGAGTCAGAACCCAACACTGCTAGGTAGTAGAGTATTAGTTAATTTCATTAAAATCCCTACACATCACCTTCCAGAACGGGAGCATGCATAAGACACAAATAAAGACACAAAACAAGACGATGGACTGCTGACAAAGCAAAACAAGAAAACAACTTTTTCCTCTTCGTGGAATAATCTTCCTTGATGCAGCTTTTGAACAGATGGTTTTTACAAAGATGAATATTCAAAAACGAATTGATGACAGTTGATGACATGATGTCATGAAGGTTACTTGTAAGTAACACATCCACTGGTTCCTCATTCACCCAATCAAAAAGCACTTCAGTGTCGCATGTACAGGCACAGCAGCCAATCCGTGCACTGAACCAGTACTTTATCTGCCAACCAGCACCATGGCGGTACAGAAACAAATGCTGGTTCAAAGAATAAAATGGAAGATTTTACACTTCTTTACAAAACCTTTAAAGACTTGTTTATGTCATTGATCTCTCTTAATTCTTCATAATACATTACATCCCACCTATAGCATGGACCAGTGTGAAAGCCAAGAGCATAACAGATTGATGTAGTGCAGTACATAGCTAGAAAAAGCTTAGTTTCTATCTAATGATTCATAAAGATGGTCTGTTCATGGACTTGCATCACTGAGCTCATTAACTTCAACTGAGAGCTCCCGGCTGTGTGATGTCTGTGCCCGAATCTGAGACGATGCATACGAAGGCAGACGAAGGAAGATTCTGCCATAGACACAGAACTGAACTGGCAACTATGCCAGAACCTTCCTATCAAATGCCTCATCTTAGCAAGGCTGATTTCAGATAAGGGCTCAGACCCCACAAAGCTCTCCAATAAAAGGTAATGAGCTCCCCTGGAAATTCTTCTTGATACTAGGCACCTTGATAGTCCTAAAAAATCTCTCCAGGCACAGTTACGTGGAAATCATGCCGGTGATCCTACTATCTGCACAAAAATGTATGGCACTCAGAAGGTTATGAATGCATAAAATGCTGACATCACAGCCCACTTACAGGACAGTCGGAATACAGCGGGCGATCTAAAAATCCCACCACCAAACAACGAATGACTTAACGAGACAAACATGGGAAACCTGCAGGTTTTCAAAGTCGGAGAGACGTGGAGAGGTAACCACATACCTGAAGTGCCTCTGTGTCCAGCTCTTGCCTCTTTACCTCCAGCTGAGTCAGATGCAATAACTCAGCTTCTATTAATAATATCTAGACAGAAGATGAGACAGGAGGGATTGGATAAATGAAATCTCACGCTTATGAGCTATCTGAGCTGCCATAGCAAAGCCGGGGGACAAGGGAGACCCTCTGTGGCAGCCACAAAGTTAGTTTTATGCTGGAAGGAGTCGCAGGTCATGCATTGGATCTACATCTTACGCAGAAAACAAATCACATATGTTAATAAGGAAGCCCACCAATAAAATAAATCATAGATGTAAAGTTATAATGTTCTTGTATTTTACAAGAGATTCAAAGTTACACATTGTATATTAAAATGGAACACCAACTGAAACAATACAAATTCTGGAAAGATTCTGTCAGGTGTTTATTGATGTATGTGTCCTACTGGGGAGAATTGCATTTACACCCTGTCCAGGTAAAAGTTGAATTGACCATTTCCCTCTATGCAGTGCATCCTGTATACATGTCTACAAAGTATTTACTAGGGAGGACGCTGACACCGTGATCAGCCCACAGTAGATTTTCCATAGAAATATAGGTAAAATGCACTCCAATGAGGGAGAACAGGACGTTCAGCTGACTGCAACTCCCTGGTAGTCATGGGGATAGGAAATGAGTAAATCTACCAAGTGGGGACACAGGCACCTATAAAAAACCTCATATTGGCTCTAACCCCTTCCTACTCTAATCGATATCTAATATGTAATTCCACTTTAAGAATGGATTACAATCACACGGTTACACTAGACAATCTAATGAAATAAATATTTTGAATGTAATCAATAAATGTTCCACTAAACCACAAAGGCGCGTGTTTCAGTCGCTATTGGTAACTAAACTAAACGCGCTTCAGTCGCTATTGGTAACTAAACATTGTAAAGTATTGTAATTGTAAAAGTAAAGACTTAAGAGCTATCATGTCCTGAACACTGCACTGTCAGTGGCAGTGATGAGGAAACCGATAATGTAACCGTCTCTCCTGGTACACAATGGAAAGCTATGAAACGGAACTCTATTTACTGGCACAACTTACATGCCATGTGCCTGAAAAACAAACTGCTTACTATTTTGATGTTATTCATAAATGTCGACAAAGCAAAAAACTTAAATAACACAATATACAGAACATTTGCCTCTGGGCGGAAGCAATGTCATTTTACTTCGCCCACTATTCTCGTTTAAAGAGGAACTCTGGCAACATTTTTATCAACCCTTGCAGTGGGGCTTACCCTGCACTGCAAGGGTTAACAGCTCATTTTGGTCTAGGGAGGAAAATTTTAAAAAAGAGTTATACTCACCCAATCCTCCAAGCAGGCTTACTCTCAGACCGGTCCTTCCAGCCATGCTCCAGCAGTATAAGTCATCATGTTCTATAGGGCATGAGGACGCTGAGGGACATTCTATCGCTGGATAGAAAAGACAGGCAGAAGGGAGCGCTGTCCGGCCCCAAGGATCGGGTGAGTATAACCTTTCCTCCCTAGGCCAAAATGAAGAGTTACCCTTGCAGTGTGGGGGTAGCCCTTAAGGAAGGCTTAAGAATAGTATTGCCTGGAGTTTTCTTCAAAAAGGACCAGTCATAACTTGGCTAATGCAAAAATCCGATTATTCATTCCTATGTTAAACTGTGCAGGGCTTACATATATATTTGCCCTTCTATTCTAACTTGAATTTGCCTGCTCTATCTCCCAGCTCTAACGTGTGTATACCAGCATCCTATAAAGGGGTCTCATGGCTGTTACCCTTAAACTCTAGATCTCTAATATTGAATGCTGTAATACAACATTCTTGTTAACAAGGCTCACAATGTATTACTTAGTTCTGCACCTCATAAAGGACTCCCTCGTTTCTGACTCTGCAAGCTATAACACTCATCTACATTTCTACAAGAAACCCCGTACATCTTTTACCATGAACCCTAACATGGCTTATGCGTAAAAGATAACATAGAGCTACACTGGATGGATATAAAAAACACATTATAATAGACTAGACTTCTCCTGGTGAAAGTGCTACTTCAGGCTCTCTCCGGCTGTTTACATTATCAAAACCATAGGCACCTGGTCACGTGATCCCCAATGAAGGAGATGATTAGTGAAGGTTCTCATTCATCCAGGTCATGGTATATCTTATTTTTTACAGAGATGATTAGAGTTCAAACTGCCAGATCCCCCCTATTAGCAGAGATCATATGAAAAAATGCCTAGGCTTTTGGTCATGTGAGCAAAACTAGAGAAACCTTGGAGCAGCACGTATTTCATCCTTTCTGGTAATGATTATATATCCATCCCAGCAAGACTGTTAACATTACTTTGTCTCTCTCCTTTTATTTAGTAATAATAAAATCATACCAAGACTAACACATTATTGATGGTGCTGGAATTTATAGCAGCTTTCATAAGCATTTAAAAACAAAAATAATCCCCCATGCTGTGTGTTCAATGTCTAAAAATGTTCAGTTAATGGCTGGTTTTTCTTGTGTAGAGACCTCTTTGTTGGGAAAAATGTTCTGGATGGAGGTCCTGCTAAAAGTACTGGATGAGTGAAGCCCAGAGGAGTGCCAGCGTCTTAACTTGACTTAATGCTTCTATAACATTTCTCACTCCTGATGCTCTCTATAATACACATGCATTGTCTCCCAGAAAAATGCAGCAGCAAAGGGCAATGATAAAAGAAAGTGAAAAGCAACAGCCAGGCAGGGCAGGAAGAAGGCCAAATAACATGCTGAGATGTTGGCAAAGGTGAGCATGGAGGAGCTGCTATTTAGAATCAACACATCACATACGGCAGCAGATTCAAAACTACACTGAGCTAAAACATACCCTAAGGGAAATCCATACTGAGAAGGCATGGAGGCTGCCATCACTGACCTCTGCTTGTGAAAATACATACTAGTTCCCTTACAGTCATACTGATACAATGGCTTCAGTATTGTGTGATCCATTGACCTGGAGCAAGTATGAAGATCAGGAGTTGTGACTTCACTTGCTGTATCTCCTTGTTCCAGGTCAGCAACCCAAAAAGTATGCAGACCAGAGAAAACGAACATTTTCAGGTCCTTGATAGCAGCCTCTGTGTTTCCCTCAAAAAAAGCTATATTCATTTTTATGCAGATGCCCCATTATTAAGATGTTTAATAAGTAATGGGTGAAGTCTTCTGGCTGCTCTAATCTGATGAATGGTGAGATGTAGCTGCCATTGGTCACCATAAATTATCATTCTTTGCTCTGCCATACTATATGGCAATGAGCAGCAGTGAATTGATTAAAGCATTATTCCTCTCTTTGAATCTCATGTACAGTTGCCATCTCTTCTTGATTAGTTCCCCTTCAGATCACACCCACCTGTTCCCGTATCTGCCGATGCATTAAATCTTTCTTCAGCTGCAAGGCCTCGAAGGCAACTTTCTGCAATTCTGACTGGAAAGGAAGGGGTTAAAATCAAGAGTCAGACCAATTTTGATCATTATAGGTAAAGATTATGTGTGCTTAAAATGTAGGTTTGGGGTAAAAAAAAATGAAATAAGTCAACCCAAAAAAGATTTTGTAGTTATTGGGGTTAATGGGATATTTAAATCCACTGCTCCTTAACCATTCAGGAAATGTAACTAAGTTATCTGCATGGATTAGTGTTCAGGCTATATTACAAAAATTCTAGGAGCAAAATGTTGCTGCATTAAAGAATGTAGGGATAAGTCAGCCCAGATGCATCTACCCAACTCAAATATCAGTTTGAGTGGGATTACCTTTTAAACCTGTCCACAAAATAAATGAATGGAACCATCTTGGAGATTATCATATGCTTACAATGCTTAATCCTATCAATTTTCTAAGGAACCCACAAGGCATAATGATTTATGCCTTGGTAATGTCACCGGTTCTCAGTATATTGAAAGGTAGAAACTTCAATATTGCTTCAGCCAAAAAAACGGGCTCTCTTCATTGTATAGTGGGAAAAGGTACAGCCCAAAGTCCTCCCAAAACTGATATTTTAGGTATGTCACTAGCGCCAAGGGAACTGCCGTGTTGAATTCTGGTTCAGGCCTGTTGAAGATACACTATAAAAGGACATTCTGCACATACCTCTTGTAGGATCTGGCTGATGGCTTTACTCTGATCCAGCTGCTGCCATGACTGGATTTGCTGGAGCTTGTGGTCCATTTCTGCCAGGCTGTTAACAGAAATATCAAGGTTCTGAATGAAAATTACAATAAACTATGAAATGTATCACATAAAAGTCCTTCCAAATTCAGCAGCTCTTCCATAAAATGAGAGTTTACAACACCCATTTATTTTTTTAGGTTCTAGAGGTGCATTACACCTTTAAGCATAGTAAAATCTAATATAAATTCCAACTAAATTACATCAAGTTTAAAAAAATAAAAAAAATAACGTTTTCACCATTTAAAACAAATATTTTTTTTTTGCATCTCAATGTTGCTGATCTTCTGCACCTTTTACCTGCCACCTTATAACAGGAAGCGCCTGAACAAGGACCTTCATAGCAAAATAATTTCATGATAGATGCAGATACACTGTCACTAGATTAAAGATTCTTAGCTAAACACTGCAATCAATCAAGATAAATCAGTACATATCTGGAGCCCTATTTATTTATTAAACCACTATATGTGCTTCCTGACATCAGTGAATATAATGCATAAGTATCAGGGACAGTTGCCTAGTAATGCTGACGGTTCTCTGCTTTTACCCTCCCAGCTGTGAAATAAGTCTACTCCTGCGAGCGTTTCCCTACAGCAATTTGACCGTTGTGTGGCCACGTCAAGAACCTCTCTGTGGTTGACAAAAGTCAATTTTTCAATCAACTCTTGTCCGAGGAGCCAGTCGGAAAAAACTTGACAGAACAGTGTCTGCAGTGCATTCTGCAGTGTCTGAACAGTGTCTTGGAAGAACAGAATCAGCTGCAGTCACTGTTCAGGTATTCTGACAGCAGAAAACCTGTCACTGTCAGAATACAATAGCCCAGCTGAGGAGATTCCCCCACCTACAGTGTTTCCCCGAAAGTAAGACCTACCCCGAAAATAAGACCTAGCACTATCTTCAGGGATTTCTGTAATATAAGATCTACCCCAAAAATAAGACCTAGTTCGGTGGTAGGTCTTATATTACAGAGATCCCCAAAGATAGTGCTGGCAGCTAAGACATCCCCCGAAAATAAGACCTAGTGTCTTTTTTCGTAGAAAAAAAAATATAAGACACTGTCTTATTTTCGGGGAAACACGGTATGTATTTCCCCATTCCCCAATCCCCCATCCACAATAACAGTGAATTGAGAAATATACCTTGTTCAGCCCGCAGGCTTGAACTAGAAAAATGGTGCATGGCCAGCTTTAGGAAACGAATTAATCTGTAACATGATAAAGTGCCTTTGGAAACGTAAGTACTACTAGCTTCTGTGGCTGTTGTTATATTTCTCTTCCTACACTGACAGATCTCAAGATTGCTTGTTTTTATAGTCTGAGATCCGATGTCTGTGCTGGAAACTTACCCCCAGACTGCACAGTACTGCTCATGCCACTGATCTAACATCCAAGATGGCAGAGCCCTGCAGTGACCTGGGACTCCTTTTTCAGGAACCACAGGAGACGCTTTAGAAGCAATTTTAAAGCACATGTAAGTAACCTCAAAATGTCATATATACTCATTATCAGAGATCAAAATCTGGGGACTCTATTGAAAATTGCTTTTGAAATGTCTTTAATATGTTAAAGTTTATATGCGAGTTTAGTGTTTAACTTTACATATATTGTACTGTAAAGCTGAACAACATCAGAATTCTGACAAAAGGTACAAACCTTTCCTCGCAATATTGTGCAAGAAGAAAAAAAAGCTTTGGACGGAGCTGTACATAAGGGCTGCATTCACAATTCTCTGTTTTACTGCTGCATGGCTATTCAAAATCCTTTCCATATAAATTGTCAAATGCACCAAAAACAACTAACAGTATACAAAAAGAAGAGGTACAAACATAGCCTGATGCGCAGAGCAGTTTTCACATCTTTCATACACGGGCTGCTTCTGTGCTAATGTATTTTATACTCTTTGTGAGATACAAGATGCAGGATGTTTGCATAAATGTTGCATAATGCTTATTAGGCAAGTTCTAAATTGAAGTGTTCCTTAAAACGTCTCTAAACCCAAGTAGAAAAATAATAGAAACTGCATATTGTGCAGTTTTTTTGTCTGTAGATGTGGTGGCTTCATTTGTTTTTCCTGTTTTTTCCCCCTGGGGTTTTAAGTCCCAGGGTGACAACGCACGCTCACCTTTCTGTATTAATGGACTACAAAGCACTTAAACTCTTCTCAGCTCTATAACATAGGAGGGAGGGGTTTCCAGAGAAACCCCAAAGGAAGACAATGCAATTTGCCTTATCATGGATGGTGCCCATTGACATTACTGAGTTGTAGTAGGAACACGGTGTTTTGCGTCGACAAATGACAATTTTTTTTAACACAATGGGATGCGGCGTGGTACAACCTCCTTGCACCACGCTGTGCCCGTAGAACTGAATGAAATGTCACTTGTGACATTTCAATAAAGTTCTAACAAAAAAAAAAAGCTGGGATCGGCGCTTCGGCATTGTGACGGGCACCGCACACATGACGCTGTGCAATGGTGTAAATTGGCTTTAATTGTGAATGACCTTTATTTAACAAATATAAGAAATCACTCTTATTAGTATATTTAAAAGACCAAAATGGGCCAACTAAGAGAAGTTCAATCTCTTATTTGGCTCATTATTATGGCTAAATTCACAGCCATTCTGACAGGTGACGCTCAGACACTTCTGGTAGTGTTGGAACTAGCCGCTGCCTCCTCCACACACTCACTACTGAAGGCTGCCTCAATGGCCAAAAGGAATTGTCACCAGTGGGAACATGTTCAATAGGCATCTACAGAGCTGCCAGGAGGTGGGGTAGTAGCCACAGTCAGCAGGATTGAAGGCTCCAAAAAGTTAGGTCACCTTTCTTATGTATTGCTGTGACACAGGTAGTAAACAGGTATGTACATAACAGACCTTTTGGCAGGTAAATCCATCTCTTTGTAGGTCTTCCAGCTTCTGTTCCAAAAAATCAAATATTGTTCAGGCAAAGGCAGACACACTCGCACCAGAAAGAACATCTAAATGTCATACGATTCCTGAACCTTTTGAATGCTTACTGGCATATTAACCTTTCACAATACTGCGCTCAATAAAGAGTATCCAAAAAAGCTGACCAAGATTTGACAAGTTCACTAACAAAAGAAAACCGGTCATTTAATGAATAACCTTCATTGTCCTTGCACAGATGCAATAATTAGCCAGAAGCAACCTGTCCCCTGTTATTCTGTGAAGCAGCACGCAATCATTGACAGCGGTCATATTACTTGTAATCTTGGATTTTTCCATCTCACCTGGAACATGTCTGGTAAACCATCTCCTGGCGCCTCGCTTCATAAGCCACCTGCAGGAGCTTGTTCTTGTAACTTTCTGCCAGCATTTGCTGCATTGCCGCTGGTGAGAGAGAGAGAGAGAGAGGTGAAAGCTAATGTTAGTCTGCACTGCTGCTGTGATGAGGATTTCTGTTATGAAATGATTTTAAATAACTGTGAAGACAGAATCCATGTTATCAATATAAGATCTCTTATTTATACGGCTATGGCAATGTGATCAATTTATGTCTGAGCATTTGTGTAAGGTGGACCAAAAAAATGTGGGACATTCTTACACTAGTAGGCAGGGTAAAGTATTATTAATTAGAGTTTGAAAACTTTTGGCTACACAATTATATACAAGAGAGAAACAGTATTTATAATGCAAAGCAGGAGATTCTACATCTGGGACTTTAGTGCTAGTATTCTTGAGTGCAGGAAGGTTGGTCTTCAGCATAGAAGATCCTGGATCGGGAGAGTTGAATTTGGAAATAGAGAGCTAGGTCTAGATAAGAGAGGACTGGCGTGATTGTTACAGAGATGTCTAGTGTTAGGGATTTACAAAGGAAGGGCCAGCTTTAGATAAATTGGGGCCCTGGGTAAGAGTCAGGGGTTGGACCTCCTTGGTCACAATTCTGTAGGCTGTACAACACAACACAGTTTATAAGGCTCAGAATGCTCTATTCCAATGCGCCTTTCGAAAAAATAAATGTTCTAAAAAGTTAAAGCAGAGTGTTTAATGCTATGGAGTGCGTCAGGCTGCATGATAAAGTACTGCTGCTGTAACAGTTCAGCTCTCATCATGTGCAGGGGAAATCAAGGGCTGGTTGGAAGCTTCTGGGGGCCCTTAAGAATGTGGGGGCTTTGGGTAATTGCCCTCAGTCCAAATGCCAGCTCTGATAGGAAAGTAAGTGTTAGGATTACAGGCAGAGCTACTGTTAGGTTTACAGAGGTCAGTATTAGGGTCACAGGGAGTGTTAGTGTGAGGTTTACAGAGAAGGTCAGTATTAGGGTCACAGGGAGTGTTAGTGTGAGATGTACAGGGAGGGCAAATGTGAGGGTTACAGGGTGGGTTAATGGGAGAGTTACAGGGTGGGCCAATGTGAGGGTTACAGGGAAGGTTAGTGTTAGGGTTATATGGTAGGTTAATGTGAAGGGGAAAGGGAGAGTCAAAGTTGGGGTAACAGGCAAAGACAGTGTTAACCCCGTGTCACCCTAGCCACAACTCGCCAAAAAAAATGAGGCTCTCTAAAAACAAATGTGAGCAGATATCCAGAGCATTGGCTGGCCTATTTTCTAACCCACACTAATTAAAACAATTAGAACTAGAACATACTCCCAATGCACAATATGGACACCTTCGTCTATGTTAAATAAATGATCTTCAATATCTCCTTGCAATAAGCAGAGAGTGTAAACAGGAAAGTGTAAATGGCAACATTATGTAGCTGAACAGCAGGTGTAGTCCCTACCAGCAACTTCTTTCCGTCGAAGGTTTTCGGCCTCTTCCTGTGTGATAGCCATGAGGTGCTCCATTTTTATCCTATGCAACACAACATAATAGGATATGTCACTCACAGAATTATTTAACATGTGCATCCTCATTTGTACACACCACTTTTTTAGCTTTGGATAGAGATGCAAAGGGTTAGAACCTGACAAGAGATTCATCCTCTCTCAATGTCACTAGGACAGGAAGAGAGGGACGATCCAAATTTCTATAGTTGTCATTTGAAACGAGGGTAAGGGTAAATCTTCCAAAGGGGACACCAGTTTTGGTGTTCTGCTGTCTAAGAGGTGATTTCCCAGATTTCTCTAATTTCCCAGTGGGTCCCTGGGACAGGAAGTGAAGAGAAATCGCCCCAAAGGAATGCATATAGCAAACCAAACCTGACAGGCGTTTAACCAAAACCCGACTTTAGCCAGACTAAAAAAAATGTTAAGGAGAAGAAAACTAAAGGTGTGATTAGAAATATAATTTAGCAATGACTTAGTTCCACTTAGGTTCAGTACATGCAAAAAAGGTTTCCCTTTATAAGACAGAAATCATTACTGTATAGTGTTTAGATGTGTGCCAGAAAGTTTTACCATTGTCAATTGTTATTCATTTAAAACTGTTGTTACCATATCTGAAAGAAAACAGTAGACATTTCCTACAAGAATGATTACCTACCAACATGACAGGAAGGGACGGTAAACCTAGACAATGAGAATTCAGACAGCAACAAAAACTTGACAGAGGTTATAACTCTTCCCTGCTCTACTGAAAGAAAAGTCTGCAACTTGGTTATAATTCCCTCCAGAGTGAAAATCAACAGTTACAATGCACAGATGTCAGACATACTGTATATCATCTTGACAGAAATGTTAGGTTATGTGCTTTGATGGTTTCTGTCACAAATCAGGGATCTCTTGCAAACTTTTAGAGTTCATGTCAAGCCAA
Source organism: Nanorana parkeri (assembly GCF_000935625.1). Classification (NCBI taxonomy): domain Eukaryota; kingdom Metazoa; phylum Chordata; class Amphibia; order Anura; family Dicroglossidae; genus Nanorana; species Nanorana parkeri. Next base: position 365,921 of record NW_017306657.1, on the reverse strand, counting down.
AATGTTTTTTCCATTTGTGGGGAAATATTAGAACTCATAACTGCATAACTGTGATCCGGGACTCTGTTGGGAAGATTTCTCTTCACACTCTGTCCTGCTGATGACAGTTTTACTATACAAGAGAGTGAGGAATAATCTGCAATAGGGACACAGACAGGTACAAAAAGCATTTTTTTCTGTCTGCATTGTGGTTGGAGAGTTCCCCTTACTTCCTGCCTGTGAGAATGACAGGAAGTGAGGGTAAATCTCTCTAGCAGATCCCCAAATAGTAGTCAAACCTGACAGGGGTTCAAACACTTCCCAACTCTATCCAACCTGAACTTTAATAAATCTTTGCAAAGTGAATTTTATGACTTTGCCCCTTTTAATTCTGCTATGAAGGTGGTGGTAATGCAGTCAGCCATATACACAGCAAAAACAAATCGTTCTCTGGGGTATATATAATCTCACATATACTGTATATTACTGAGTGGCAGCTTGGGCACCTTTGTGCTGCTTAAAATCAAATGCTATAAGCTGGAATTCCCTTTGCAAGGGCCAGTCCGCCTGAAATTGAGTTTTCTCTTCCTGACTTTTATTGTTTGGATAATCCCCTGTTGAGGTATTTCTTGCATAGTCCTTAGCACTGATCTCACCCATTTTGGAGTCTCTTTGCTAAAAAACTGGTGTTCTAGCTCCCCCTGTTAGACTCTCTAAAGTATAAAACAAATAAAAAATCCAGCAGAGAGTGTTGGAACCCCTCCTAATAGCACAACAGGTGTGCAAACCTGGGAACTCAACACAGAGACACCCCCCCACCCCCCAATAGTTCCCTGATGGGTAGAAGACAGGTGATTTAACTCTCCAGCATGTGTTAAATCAGACATAAAAGTTTGGGGTAAACTAACATTTAAGTGACATTAAACCCTCAGATTTTTTAACATAAACCAATACTGTAATGTGTGCCTTACTGTAATCCATGGTTGTTTCCCTTCTCTTTGCTGCTCTTCCTTTTAAATCCTCATGTCTTCTCATGCTTGGGGAGAACTTCCCTTTGCAGCTGACTGCCTCTTCCTGTAGTGCTGGTTCAGGTTACAAACCTACACACAGACACCATGTATCCCTTTCAGAGACAAGGCATTCTGCTGCAAAACAGAAGTTCTGCCCAGCATGAGAACAGATACAGATTTAAAAGGAAGAGCAGCAAAGAGAAGGGAAACAACCATGGATTACAGTAAGGCACACATTACAGTATTGTTTTATGTTAAAAAATCTGAGGGTTTAATGTCACTTTAATATAATTATTAATGACAGGACTAATGTAATTTACCTTTCATCTTCCAGAGACTTCAGGATGGCAGAGCTTTGCTTCTGTCTGCAGAATGAAGAGAAGGTTCATTTTAAAACCAGAATTATAGTTACTCAGCCAATAGATTTGCACTTCCTGCCTCTTCCCTAGGGTAATGTCACACTTGCCTTCTAATTGCTATGGAGGACATTGCAAGGAGGTGAAACACTGACCTGCTTTCATGTGTCACTTCTGAAATAATAGCGTGATCCCCAAGCCCAAGACTGGAATGGAGACGTATGGATTAGCAACAGGAAGCCTGCGCTATGCAATTCATAAATCAATGCATAAAGGGATCCGATGGACCAAATTATAAAGATAACAAGTATCCTAAGCCTTACAAGTGATCATTAACACATAAGGTTAAACCTAACCTGTAAGGGAACCTAGAACTCTAAACCTAACCCCTAAATCTCTACCCCTACACCTTAAGCGAACCTTTAAAATGCACATGCCTGCAGTAGCTTTCACCACCCTCTGATCAGGAAAAGCTTTGCCACATCCTGACAGTGTTGAAGCTTGCCCACTCACCTCCCACCCATACATATTGGCAAGTGAGGTATGCTATCAGTGATATACAACAATAATCTATGGGAGGCAAGGTGCAGACAAGCTTCAAAACTACCAGGAAGTGTCAGAACTTAAACCACTCAGATAGCCCCACATTCAATCATTGATCTGTCCTGTACTGCAGAAATGCAGTTGCCTGAAGAACCTTTAGTATCCAACACTTCCAGTGTTGGATGCATGGTCTCTGCTGAGCTCTGTTCCTCCTCCTGCCAGCCTCTACAGGACACAGTCAAATTTAATACAGCTGTATTTCTGCATTACAGGGCAGATCAGTGGTGTAGGCAGCGGGAGAGACAAGTGTGAACTCTCTTCTTTGCAAGGGGCACTTTATTTTTGATACTTTTTCTAGCAACAGGGTGACTTTAACCACCAAGAACCCCTTAACCTACTCCATTACATTTAATGAACCCCTACTCTGATAACCACCTTCTTCAAAAAAAAAAGTTCATACATAACGCCCTAGCTCTAGGAGTGCCCGTAAGACTATAGCAAAGTGCATTAGGAAAGTTCTAGGTGAATTATTTTAGGTCCCCCTGTCATTTGGATAGTTTTAACTGATCCTCATTTTAATACATTATACCTTTAAATTAGGGATGTCCCAATACCATTTACTTCAGACCAAGTACAAGTACTTTCCCTTAGGTACTCACAGATACTAATTACTGATACTTTTTCTTAAAGGGACATGTGTCATTTTTTATAAAACAATACAGACTAATGATTTTAGGGCATTTTAGGGCAATTCCTCACCAGGGCTGCGCACAGATCTCACCAGGGCTGTGCACAGCTCTCACTCAGCTCAGGTCTCACCAGAGTACAGGTCTCACTAGGTCTGCCTGTGGGTCTCACCTACGCTCTGCTTCCAGGTGCTGTGCTGAACGGGGGGGGCGGCGAGCTGCACAAGGGGGTTGTCGGTCTTGTGCCGGCTCCGGGGTTGTATGTGTGGTGCTGTCCTGAACTGTGCCGACGCCGGGAAGGAGGAGCAGATGTGGGACTGGGCAGGCACTATCAAAGACAGCTACTGCCAGGTCAATGGAAGGCTGTCTGAGGTCTCCACAAGCATGGGACTTCAGGCAGCCGATCCGGTTTAAAAATGTAAAGGGCCGATATTGGCCTTTAGTATTGGGGAATTTTCACGAGTACATGTACTCATGAAAATGCCCTGTATCGGCCCCGATACCAATACTAGTATCAGTATCGGGACCTCCCTACTTTAAAATAACAGTTCTCACTTCATTATGACCAGAAATATAAAAGATTTGTAAACGAGATCTGACCTGCGGTTTTCTTCCAGCAGATTTGCGATACGATATGATATTCCCTTCTCCATATGCTTCAGCTGATCCTGCAGCTTCAGTCGCTCATTCTGCAGCTGACGGTGATGTTCATTAAACCCCTTGTCTAACCTGGATTGTTCCTGACAAACACAAATTAAGTGTAAAATACAAATACAGTGTGAAATAAAAATACAGTGGGGGGAATTTAACAAAATTGGAGCAGATGTGCATTGCAACCAATCAGGTTCTCTATTCAGTTTGTTCAGTTAAGATTTGAAAATGAAAGAGAGAAGCTGATTGGCTGCCATGCACAGATTTTGTCTGCTCCAGTTTTTAAAAATTCCCCTCAGTGTGTCAATCCACCACTAGAGGGCCCTCATCCATAACCTAAATATATCATAAGAGAAAAACTGGCATACAATTTATCAGTATATAAACAATGCATGCCAGGTACATGTGGGAGAAGAAACTCAGTACTCAAATCCAACGAATTCTCCCCCTTGGAGATGTTCTCTTGCTAATTATGAAACTGATAAACTGCATGCCTTCTTTTTGCACAAACTAGAGCTTTTCAAGTTTTTCTGTACCCATCATGTGTCATTGTGTCCTTCAAGTAAGCTTCCTCCTATTTCAGTTACTTACATTTTTGTTGCAGAGTGAGATGCAACTTTGAGAGGCAACTTAAAGGTTGGTTATCATGCCCTCCTCCTTAGTGGGCTGCTCACCCCCTTCCTCTCCTACAATATACTGTATTTGTTATTGCAAATAATTACCAGCAATCCCACTCCTCTGAGATTACCGACTGGTGATGCAGGCTCTTCTGCAAAATACTCCCAGATGGCTGGTGTGCCTCACTGTGCAGGCATCCGGCCAGACTCATTTCAGTGGAGTGCCTGTAAACCTCCCATCATTGGCCACAAAGCAGAGATCTCAAAAGAGGCGGGTTACAGGTAGGTACCTACAACTATGAAAATGCTACAGGAGGCAAGATTGGACCACTAAGTACAATAGACTTTTAATAGCGCGGTGCAGCTTCCATATACCAGAAAAAAGAAAAAAAAAAGAGACTTCAGGTTCTGTGCAGATTTTAGAGATATGGTTTAAGAAGAATTCATACTGGTTATGCATTTCTTTTATTTTAGTATATTATTTAAACTGTGACAAACAGCCCCATTGGGTTCCAGGCAACGTCCAGGATGGTGTTTACCTGCCTCCGGGGCCGATTCAAGGCATTTGTGGGCCCTGGGGAAAAAAAATCTATTAGTGCCCCCCCTCCCCCCCAGCCTGATGTCTCGGGTGGAGGGTCTCTGGAGGGCTTTTTTTATCTGGGAAAATAGGGATTGCATCTCAATAGCAGTATTACAGCAAACGAATTACAATTTTACTAAGCCATTACGTAGTTCTGCCACAGACTCCAAGCTGTGGAGGGACTACAAATCTCTGCAATACATTTAAGAGCAATGCAGAATAATAACACCAGCTACAGAGGACTACAAATGCCAACAACACATTATAGAGCAATGCAGTATAATACCACCAGCTACAGAGGACTTCAAATGTCAGCAATACATTATACAGCAATGCAGAATAACGCCCAGTATCGGAATCGTTGCATCCCTACAAGTTACTTATTCCTTACATTGCTGAGCAATGTAAGCAACAGAAACTTGTATTGTCATACAAAATAAATGATTGCTCAGTTATATACAATCAATTCTAGTGATTGTACATGACTGAGCAATCATTTATTTTATATGACAATACAAGTTTCTATTCCTTACATTGCTCAACAATGATTGCTCAGCCGCAATGCCATAGACAAACAATCAGCAGCATGAAGGGTCACTTACTAACTTAAGGGCCACACACAGTAAGGCAGAGGATCATCTGCTAAGGTTAGGTCTCTTTCTCCATTCTCCTCAGCTCGGCTCTCAGGAGGCAGCTCTGGCAGGCACAGTTCCTTGTTGCTGCTTGGAAAAACAATGTGCGTGGCCGCAAGGAACTAAGTGAAAGCTGTAAATGTGGGCCCAAGAGGTGACAGTGGGCCCTAGGAAATCACCCACTTTGCCCATTGGATAAAGCAGCCCTGCCATGCCTAGACTGTGGCATTTTAGGAGATAAGCATTGGCCCCAACTAAATCTGGAGCAGCTGTGCATGGCAACCAATCAGCATCCACCATTAATTTTCAAAGCTAAACTGAACAAACTGAAGATAGAAGCCGATTGGTTGCCATAGGCAACTGCTCCAGATTTTGTCTGCTCCAGTTTTTATAAATCCCCTTGCCTGTCTTTGATTTGTGTTTGATGTGACGGTGTTGAATAAATATGGGCAGGAAGCCCTTAAATGTACTGCACTACCTCCCTGCAAGTTCTACATTTGAAGTTGACCCCTACAATACATATAAAAAACAGATATAAAGAATTTGTTTAAAAAAATATATTTTTTTAAAGTGTTAAGTAGAAAAACAGACCCAAAGTTTTTCTTTAATCAGATCCTCTAATGGATGGCAGACCTAAGTGCAGTGGAATGTGCTTGTATGAGCTACCAACAGCTACACTCACCTTTTTGACTGTCTGGAGGATCTCATCTTTATGGGAATTGTTCTGCAAGAGGAGCTTAGCATGTTCTCTCTGGCCCAATTCCAAGCGGCGTTCGAAATCCAGCTTTTCCAGCATTTTTTGTTCCTAAAGCATATAATTGAGTATACCATGTTATTCACCTCATCAGAAGATTGGTGTGCTTTTACTGAATTTGCTTTTTTTTTGTTTTTAAAGTAAAAATATTATGCAAGTTTTTACCTAGTGTCTGGAATGATTGACATTAAACCCCACCCCCGAGGCGCTAAATCACCAGGACTTACCTTTCTCTTCTCATATTCAGAAAACTTGTGCTGTAATAAAAAAACAGAATAGGATTTAGCCCTTCCATACAATTCCATTAGAGCTTACAACCAATTGTTATACCCAGCGATCATTCTAGTTCCAGACCTAGAGTCAAACAATCCCATCCCCAAAGTCTACTCTAACCACAAAGCCCATTAAAATCATAAAAAGTAAAATAATGGATTGAAATACAGACAGTCCCCGAGTTACATACTTACATACGATTTCTACACACAAACGGAGGCTATTACTGTACAGCAGGGGTAGTTGTAATGCTACGGCGCTCGTGCTGATGAGGAGTGCCCGCCTTTTTGGGTCTGGTTCGTAGTACTGTACGTACATTACAGGAAGCTGGCTCTTGTTAGACATACAGACGAGGGGTGCCCACCTCTTCCTCCGGGTCACTGTGGGTTTTTACTGCTGTCTGTATCCTCATTAGAAAGATTTAATCTCACTTCCTGTCTGGAGACAACAGGAAGTGAAAGGAAATCTACCCCTAGGAAGGGAAATTCACTCCTGTATGAGTTAACATGGGAAAAGGTGTCTCCACTGGAGCTTTATCACCAATCCATGTTTCCACGACAACTCAACATTTTCAAAATCCAATTATCACAGGGACAGAAAGTGAGGTGAAATCTTCTGAACAGGGACACACGCAGCAAAACAAACTTTACAGGGGATTAACCCTTCCCTATGCTATCCAAATCAACAACAAAGAATTTGGGGCTGGAGTTACACTTAAAACATTTACCTGTTCCAACTTACATACAAATTCACTTAAGAGCAAACCTACAGTCCCTATCTTGTTTGTAACCCGGGTAATGTCGGTACAGGCAAATTATTGATCGGATGATCCTTTCAGATTAGAAAGCCCAGGGCTGTAACCCGGGTAATGTCTGTACAGGCAAATTATTGATCGGATGATCCTGGCAGATTAGAAAGCCCAGGGCTGTAACCCGGGTAATGTCTGTACAGGCAAATTATTGATCGGATGATCCTGGCAGATTAGAAAGCCCAGGGCTGTAACCCGGGTAATGTCGGTACAGGCAAATTATTGATCGGATGATCCTCGCAGATTAGAAAGCACAGGGCATAGTTGCTATTTGCAGCCTATTTGCTATTTGTTCACGATTAGTTGAAAGCAAACTTGTACCCAAGGAAATGTGGAAGCTACCATTAATGACCTCCCTCTGACAAAGCTAGTTGCCTGGCTATCATGATGATCCAACGGCTTTATTTTATTCTGAATCACTGATCTGGAACAAGTGTGCAGAACAGGAGTTTGGATTTACTCTGACTTCACTTGCTTCACACTTGTTCTAAGTCTGTAACTCAGCTGAACTACAGTGTTCATGGGGATGTCAGCAAAAACAGCCCCTATATTTACTTTAGTACGCGTTTCCTTAAGGCCTGGTTCACACCTGGGCGTTTTACAGCACGTTCCTACGCACTGCCAAACGCTCAACATGTGAAAACCAATGATTGCCTATGGGCATGGTTCCCACCCGGGCGTTTTACAGCGTGTAGGAACGCGCTGCAAAACGCCCAAAGAAGTACAGGAGCTTCTTTGGGTCTTTGGGGCGTATTTGCTGCGCGCATCCATGAGGATACAGTCGGATAGCCCTCGGAAACGCGTGTTTGTCGCACGTTTCTTTTACCGCAAATCGCGGCACGAAACGTGCGGCACACACACATATTCTGTACGCCTAGGTGTGAACCCAGCCTTAATCCTTTTATGACCAGAGGTCACTAAAGCCTATGCATCAACGCCAAATTTAGCACCGGCAGTATATGTCAATTAATTTGACAAGAACTCTATGATGAATTTACATAACTGAATCATTTTACATGGTTTTTAAGAACATAATACAAGGTTTTATTTGTTACACTGCTTTGATAAATACCCTGCTCATGTTTTCATTATAGGCAGCCAAATAAATGTTCCATTTGCATATTAATGTATTTGTATCTGAGAATTAACAAATTTAACAGTGACATCTGCAGGCTGAAGCTATACTTTGTAAATAAACCTCCAGCCTGGCTGGGGATCACCATGATTGGCTTTCATAGTAATAACTGTGTTCAGGAACCATGCAGATTGGTTCCTGATCATTAGGGGAAATACAGAGCTGTCATTTAATGACAAATACTGAAAACTAGGAACATACACAGCTGTGTGTTCCTAGTTCAAACCTGGATGAATGTTTAGGTGTCCATACATTGTACTGTTTTTATTCTAAATTTTTCATTTGTGGAACGAACCCTTGTTCGATTATACCTAGACTTCCCCATCAAGTATAGTCAAATATCGATTTCAGAAAATCGTTTGTTAACCGCACTAACTAACCAGTTTTTGATGAACAATGGAAATAATTTCCTTTTGCACATGTAGCGTGCTCTTGCGGAAATGTTTGACGAATGAAAATACCACTGATTCATCGATTTTCCTTCAATCAGAATAAAATGTTACAACCTGACCGATCAAAAAATATTGATCACAATATCAAAAACGAAAATCGGTGATGTACCATCAACTGTTCGATTTGCGTTTGATAAACCGTTTGCGTACGATTCCCGAACGAAAATCGCACAATGTATGTGCACCTTTAAAGCTTCCACAGCTTCTTCCTTTCGTTCATTTTCCAAAGTCCTTCCAGCGCTGGTGCCGGTCTCTAATCCAGCGCAGACTCCTCGGGTCCCACAGTGTCTGTCTGACGTGCACGCTCCAATCTGCCCGGCTGCGTCTATTCAGCTTTTATGCCGCTCTCCTCCTCTCCCCTCCGCTGCTCTGGATTGCGCATTCACCCGCCCACACTTCCTCCTTCATAGCATTCGGGAGTCGGGTCTTCTGCAGCTGGGAGCGAGCGGCGCTGACACAGGTAAATTTGTTGGTATTTGCCAACTTTTTTTTTTAAATGTTGGGGCATATACAGTATCTACTGCTTACTAGCAGAAGATATATGGCAAAAAAAAAAGACTTTAATTCTTCTTTATTAACTCCAGGCATGGATTACTGCACCCCAGAAAGGCAATAGCCAGAATGAAGATGCCATCTGTTTAATACATCTTAAAGTGACAGTAAACTCAGGTGTTAAATCTTGATAATGCATTCAAGTACCTTAACTAGTAACAAAAATGTATCATATTTGTGTGTAGATCTTGGGTGTAGATCCTGAAAATTATCTCTGAATTGGTGCTGACACTGTCCTTCCTTCTGGAGTGTGGCTATTTCCTGATTGAACTCCTGAATTTAGCGTCATTTTATACATAGATCACCATACTACAGTGGCCCCCTAAAGAGGACCCATATTTGAGCAGTGCACAGATGCTGTAAAGGAAGAGGCTGTAGAAGCTGTACTCTAATCTTGCAGTTACAAGGAATCCTTCCTCCTCATTTGCAGCATTTTTGCCAACTTTACAGGTGCTCTCTAAACTGCATTACACAAGGATATTAACCTGCAGCCTCCAACTACTAACACTGGGGTCCTTCAGACAAAAGTTAAAAAAAATAAAAAAAAATTGTAAAATAAATTATTCTATCAATTTGCGACACTGAGCACTATTCCAAAAAGTGTAACTGTGTGATCTCCATACTGTTGAGTATTACTGCTGGGCTCCTTGGTCACTGGTGTTAAGGATGAGTAAATATCATCAATTCTCATGTTTTCAGAATGATCGTAATAACGTTTCACAGCACTTTAAAAAGTGTTCTAAATCGCATATTCATTTCTCAATAATTACAGTCATCCAGAAGTTCGGGGGCTCCACAAAAGGCCATTCAAACCTATTTGTGTGCCTGTTATGGTAAATAAACCAAATTGGTACATAAACCTGTATAAGTGGCAAGGATAGCTTGCCATATTCAGGAAACAGCTGACCTGCCATTCGCACTCTTCCTTCATGGCCGTCAAAAAAGCTCCATCTATGGAATCTGTTCCTCCATCACAAACATTATTCTCCAACACAGAGAGCAGGTACTGCGATGGGGGGCAGTACTCGATTCCAAGCTCTGAGGAAGAATCAGGGACACAGCTGTTTATACTGAATAAAGACATCTATAGATTCAGTTCAACTTTCCATATTCAGGTTATAAATAAATGCCAAAAATAGGAAAAACACATTTAAAGCACAACCCAATTTGCCATAAAGAGAACCATTCAGGATTGAGTGCTTGTAAGAACCTGAACCTTACCTCTCAGGAATAGCTTTGTGTGCTCTATAAATGTATTCTCTCCCTGTCAAAGCAGAAATATTATAAGAGAGCTTTTTAATGTTTTCTCATTACTGAGTTCAGGCAGGAAACAGGACAGTCTTACAGCCCAACACATTTACGGTGAAGCTGGAGAAGTACAAGTAAACAAAAATAAAAAAAAAGTTGCACTGTTATAAAAATTCAACAGTGGAGATTAAGATTTGTACAGATGCCCAATGGTGATTGGTGTTCTTAAAGATATCTCCAATCAAAAGGAATTCTTTCATTTTGATGTTTCTATAGTTTTAATATAAGTCTGATCAGCTGATCCATGGCTTGGAGCCATGTCCTCTAGTACCAGCAGCCACATACCCGCTTGCATTGGTCTTGGATACCAGCTCCATTTTCAGGGGATGGAACATCTTGCTTCTTGATAACCTGCCTGACTTTAACATTTACTTTTTGTTACAACTGGTAGAGTGCCATGCACAGCCAAGATAAGAAAGCTTCCCTATTCATTACAGTATGACCCCCAAGAGCTGTATTTAAAGGGCAGGCTAACATGCCCACACAGAAGCCCCAGAATATATTGTAGGTAATGAACATGCTCATTAAGAGAAAACCCTTACCCTTGCACAGGAATTGCTGAATAGCTTCTGTTCCCTCACTGCACACTGACACTGGAGGAAACACCATGACTGCCGCATCCAAGGATATGGTCTGTCAAAATGTCAAACATAATACATTCTACTAAGATTCTTGAAAAAATATTATATGGTACTTCTTTAAACAGAACAGACATTTTAAACAGCCTGAGCACTATAATTATACATGTATGTATTTATTGGTATTTAAAGCCCAACTCCATCCAAACCTTTTATTGGTAGAATGGAGAAGAAGTATAACTTTTTTCTGGTTTTAAATGTCTGTGTCCCCATAGAGAGCAATACCTCTTCCTGTCCTGACACCTGGACAGGAAGTGAGAAGACATTTTCCTTAAAGAGACACAGACAGCAATAAAATCCTTACAGAGGTTCTAAATCATCCTCAGTCTACTACGGTGTGTTTACTGGTGTCTATGTCCCCACTGGGAATCTTTCCTTACATCCTTTTCTCTCTGACACCAAATAAAAAGAAAGGAAGTGGGAAAATGTTCTCTCACATCCTGTTCTTTTTGAGGGGAAATACCACAATAAGATACCAGTCAGGAATAGACAGTTGGCAGAGGTGGCAACCTTACCTCACTCTAGGCAAAACAAAGTTTGGGCTGAAGTTGGACTAATGCCACGGCAAAGGGAAGGTTATTCTATATACTAATCCAGTTTAGAACTGAACACTATTAGAAATCATTGCTTACCTCTAAGGTGTGAGCATTGGCCAGAGCTGAGGGCAGCTCAGTCAATCTGTTCTCTCTGATGTCCAAAGTGCGGAGGCATCGTAGGCCTCCTATTGTTGGTGGAAGAACCTTCAGTTTATTTGCTAGAGGGAGAGAAAACAAAAAGGTTAGTAAGAAAAATGACTTGTCCAACAGTTGAGCAACAGGTTCCTTTATCATTTGAAGCTAGCCATACATTGGTAGATAAATGGGGCTGAACAAGAGAAAACAAATCGATGGAGGAACCTCCACTGCTAGCCATTGTATTCAGGCAGCTGCTGCCACCAATGGCTGTCTGAATACCCGAGCAGTGACTGCATCTGATAAGCTGCAGTCACTGTTTGGTCCACAATTTCCACCAGTTTTCCTCGATTTTGAAATTGTACAAAACTCAAGACATGTTTGGCTAGCATAACTTGAAAATAGGTGAATGCCTCTTCACAATACCTATTAATAATAGGGATCTTTGGGTGTCTAATTTAATTAATTACATTTTGAGTATTTGTTTTTCAGAGAAAAGAAGCAAGTAACCATATATGTTGCTGACCAGACACCCAGATCAGGGATTTGACAATAAAAAGTAACAGCCTTCGATGGAATTCATTTATTAACATTATTTTAAATGCCTCGGTTTAATGTGTGCCGCTTGTGAGAATGATATTCAAAATACAGTCCCAGAACAATTCTACATATTCTATTGTGATGTCAAGGTTTGTACCATGATATATCCTGATAACGCCAACTATTTTTTTTTTTCTTCCCATACCAAGCTGTAGGATGCCCCGAAACTATTTACTAGTGACACTTGCCTTTTACATTGAGAGTTTGAAGTTGGACGAGGTCCCCTATGGAGTCAGGAAGCGCCCGAAGGGCATTGCGCTCTACATTCAGCACCTGCAAATAAAAGATATGTAATGGAACAATAGCTTCCCAAACATAAGGCCTAGAAGCCAATGGGCATAATCCACAAGCTATGGTGCAGTCATCTAAGACAACCAATCAGAATTCATCTTTCAAAGTAAGACTACTGATGAAATTTGATTTATTTTCTGCATTAAATTACTGTTCGAGCACTTGCTCATTGCAACTAGCTCCATATGTTTTCCTTTTAAATCTTGCACTACATTATTGAATGTGCCATTTATTTCAATGCAGCACACATACTTTTATAACCCAAGGACCCATATATTTATCCAAATGCCACAGTGTAGATATGTTACCCCCATTGCCCCATATTTTATTTGCCCTGCAGGTAAACTTTTAGTATCTTCTAGCTTTACCCGTAAAGATGTAAGCTGACCAATGTCAGCAGGAAGAGATGAAATCTGGTTGTCATGGAGGTCGAGGACCTAAAATGGAACAAGCACAGTTTTGCATATGGAAAAAACAAACTGGCAGGGAATTACAGAATTTCTTCAGTCTCCGGGTACACAACAATCAGATATTGCAGTCACAAAAAATCTTTCTACTATTTCTCATTCCTGCCTTCAGGACTTCAATCATGCTGCTCCCTTTCTCTGGAACCTCCTTCCACAGACACTCTCTAACTCTCCAAGACTTTGAATGCATTCTGAAATGCCTCTTTCACTAGCTGATCTTCTCTCATGTCCCTAACTACAAATGTGCAATCTAGGACACAATTGCCACTGCCATAGCGCCCTCACTGTATCAGTCTCCCTTCTGTAATCTATTTAGAGCAAAGTCTATTTAGAGGAGAGTATTATGCTTATATATGAGTGTAAATCTATAGTAGGTATAGAGGCACTGAGAGAAGTCAAAGCATTAGCTTTTTTTTTTTGTAAATGTTCTGACAGAGCTCAGTCCATCGTTATTAAGACTTTATCTCGATAAAGATGGACTAAGCTCCGTCGAAACAGATAAATGCTGATGTTTTGACTTATCTCCGCTGCAAGACCCATTAGTGCCTCTATACCGACTTTAGATTTGTTATTTGGTATTTTTTTGGATGAACAAGCGGGCATTTACCTCACAAATAGACTTCAGTGGCTACCACCGGGACTGGCACTATGTGTATGTCATTTTTTAAAGTATGAGTCTGATAACCAGTGTTTTTGTTTCGGGTGTAGAGTTTCATAAAGTTGTGACACACAAATTTTATGCACCAAAATCAAACATTTTTTTTTCACTATCAGGTTAGAAGACTTCCCTTCACTTCCTGTCCTGGAGATGCAACGGGAAATGAAAGGAAATTTCTCCAAAGTGAATGGAATTCCCATGTTAAGACAGTTTTACTGGAATAGGTTTCACCATTAAAGGATTTTTCCTCACCTTGTGCTCTGATGAAAACTCAAACATTTTAGATCTCTCCTCACTTTCTGTTCGACGACCATGGTCACCAAGACAAATAAAGGGGAGAAATCTACCCTGCCGTGATACAGACAGCAAAAAAGACTTCTCCCTACCCTATCCAAACATTTGCCTTCACATCAACTATGCCTGAACGTAGCCCTAACTGTCGGGCAAAATATACTAACACAGGCATAGTAACAGAGATGACAGTATGTGCTGCATATCAGATCCATCTGCAAATGTGTCACTCAGAAAAAAATGTGTTCTTATCTGCACCAAAAATCTGCATTCCAAATAAATTATCTGTTTGTACTTCAAGTCCTTACTTTATACATTCATTCATACAGCACATACAACATCACGCACATCAAATACTAAGCTGGTAGACTGGAAATATACATTTACCTTGAGGGTAGCCAGATCAAGGATTTGGCATGACTTGGGCACTAACTGAGATAATAAGTTGCTGTGAAGAATCAAAACCTGCAACAACAAATGAATCAGACTTGAAATTACACAACTGTAATTACCAAATACCTGACCAAGCTGATCAAATACCGATAGGGGTTGATTTCCTAAAGCAGTAGAGCATGGTCACTTACAAAAGTGACTTTTTGCTGAACTTGATAAATAGGGTATAAATCAAGCCCAAGGATTAGCAAACAATCAACAACAAATTCTAGTCTTGCAAATGTATAACAAGAATACACCACACTGATTACTTTTCACTTCAGATCAGATGTTAGTTGAAACAATCATTTACTAATGTGTCTGCATAATTCATAAACAATCAACAACTTATAATCATTGGAAATTAACTTGTATTTTGCATTATTTTTCCTTCTGTTGGGAAAAGGAAGTGTCAGGTTATTATTATTGTCTGTGTCTTCCTTGGTCAGCTGCCACAAGGGCCAGAAAGTGAGGTGACATCTTTCCAAGGGTGTCACTGACAGCAATAAAAACTGAGGTTTTCCAAATCTATCTTAAACTAAAAAAAATACGTTTGGGCTGGAGTTTGGCTTTAAATTTGCAGTGGCTAATTGTTCAGCCATAATAGCTTAAGCGTGTACTATTATGCTATACTTCTTTCTATTTGTCTATTCTTTACTCAAAGAAAGCCACCTGAAAAGATAAAAGTATTACTAATTTATTTTCAAACAATGCTAACAAGAGATCAAAGATGATGATCATGCTACAAGAAAGGGAGCTGGAGTGCACAGTTTTTGGGAAGATCAAAGGACAACTCCCAGGATACAACTAAAAGCTTAAATTAAAACATATAGCCACAATTTTAGCTCCCAAAACATTTGCAAAGTAATGCACCTCATCCACTGATGCCCCTAGCCTTGTTTTGCTATATGGTAGCATATCATCAGGAGAGTGACCTAACTCTGGTACTGTGTTGGCTCTGCTCTCACTATACTGTATGGTCATGTCACTTCTCTCCTTTCTGTCCCGCTCCACCTCCCGAGATGACACAAAGCCCTGGTAAGCAACACAGAGTATGTCGCTTCATATTATTCTGCATTGCTCCACCATTGTCCTAAAATTAGTCTGCATTGTTTTAGAAAAAATTCACGTCACTTTAAAAAAAAAAAAAGTTTTGGTAATTGGTATAGGTGAGTACTTGAGGAACAGTATATGTATGTATGTATCTACTGTACATGTACATATAATCCACAAAGACAATTGTAGAGAGAACCAACCATCCGTCTTCAGTGAGTGCATGCAGCAATGAGAGATAACCCCTTTTTTTCCAATAGCTAACAAAAAGACCAAACTCGTGTTTTATTTATCTTTATAACTCCATAATCCACATGCCAATACTACAGTTAAGGACCAACAACAGTCCTTCCTCAGATAAGGCATTTCTAACAATGAATTAAACATACGTCTTAAAACAATAAAACAAACATACCGGAAACCTGTCACACCTGAATCTAATTAAAGATAATATCTAAAAATCAGTACAAGCTTTAAGGTGCCCATACACCTGCCAATTATCGTACGATAATCGCGGGTAATCCCGTGATCGTACGATAATCGGCCGGTGTAGGGGCAGCGTGCGACCGCATCTACTGTACGGTCGCACGACTTTCGTCTTCCTAGCACGCTGAAAACCTGTCGAAAATCATACGATTTTCGGCAGGTTGGTAGAGTGCTCGGAAGACGATAGCTGCACGGGCTGGTGTGCAAAAGCGCACACTGCCCGTTCAGCATTGCAATCCTTGGCAAGCCCTCCCATCAGCAGCGATGATCGCAACTACGATCTGTCTGTCCAAGATGGGCAGGTCGCACGAAATTTTAATGACCTTACAACCATCGCACAACGAAAGTCGTGCGATGGTTGTAATGTGTATGGCCAGCTTTACTCTGAGTAATTTGAATAAAAGGGAACTATTTTCATCATCCACATACTGGTAAAAATACAAATAAGGGATACTATACTTGCCAGATTGCCTACGTTTTATATATATATATATATATATATATATATATATATATGTTAAAATGTCTTTTTGGTTTATGTAACATTGGTGAAACCACACAAAAAATGAAGAATCGGCTATCTCATCACAAATGTGATGATAATGAATATGGAAACTTGTGGATCTGTTCATTATGTGGTCACAGTTTATTGAATGTACTGCTCATAGTAAAGCTTGTACTGATTATTAGATTGTATCTTTAATTAGATTCAGGTGTAACAGGTTCTAAAATGTTGTTTAATTCATTGTTAGAAATGCCTAACCTGACGAAGCACTGTTGATGATCCGAGACTGTTGTACTGGTATGTGGATTATAGAGTGATAAGAAAAAAAGAAAACACGAGGTGCTGCAGACAAAATGAGTCTGGACTTTTTGTTATATGTAAATACTGTATGTTTGCTGTGATAGTGAGGGCTGAGAGGAACATTTTTTTCTTTAGCACAGTGATTGTCCAGGTGTGTGTTCCAACACTAACCTTCTTCTGAAGGACTCGGCACATAGAGAAGGCACCATCTGGGATCTGGAAACAGACAACAGGTGTTGAGTGTGGACTGCAGAAAGTGAACTATTAAAACGTTATTACTTTTAAAAAACAAGGATCAAAGAAATCGCTAAATATTAACATTTTTTGCCTCCTTTCCTCTAATGGGAGAGCAGCTAAAATGTCAACCCAGCACACAGCTCCATCACAAATTGTGTGCGCTCAAATAGTCACTGCTGTATCATAGGAGTCAAACTTTTCTTCCAATTCAGTCCTGAGCTACTCTCCCAGTGTAGAAAAGGAAAGGAAGGTGTCAGTTGGTTATAAGTAATTATCTCAAAAATCAAAGTAAAAAATGTAAACTAAATACACTACCGCAATTTTAATTAGACAAAAATGATATCCTAAAGCTAAACTGTTGTTGTTCAAAACAATCTTAATAGAAATTCCCCACTAGCTTCTAATGTCACTACAGGGCACAGGAGTGAAGTACAGGCCGAGGATAGAACCGTAGCGTGTGGCAACGGACACCAGAATCTGACAGTCCTATAAAGGGCTATATGATGAAGAGTCAAACAGAGGCTTCAACTCTTAAACAAGCAAAGACACGGGCTATTGGAAAGGTAGATATAATACCTCTTCTTCTGCAGGGTTCTGCTATCAAGATTGTTTTGGGCCAACAATAGTGCTGCATACCTGCACTGATCTTTTATAACTTTCATACTATTCCCATACCTCAGTTAAGATTCTAGGAGTCAACACCTACCCCTGTTCTATTATCTCTTAAGCCCAATAATGTCTTATTCCTACTGCTCCTCATCCCACCTATAACAATTCCTCTATTGCTTTGGCTAAAATAAAATTGGTGTTTTTGATTTGAGAGAAAGTTACTTTCTATTTCTATCTGATCTAATTTTCTAGTATACAGTGTATATACATATATATATATATATATATATACACACATGTACGTACACACACACACACACATACACACGCACGCCTGCTCTATATAAAGAAAACTGGCGGGGCTTACCTCTGATAATTCACATTTTGAGATGTCCAAGATGTCATCTGCTCCGGCCTCCTTGGCCTGCATGAAAAAGGCATAACTTCAAGCAATTATGACCTTCTTTATAGATAAGATCAATTGCAGGCACAACTCATTATCACTGTGCTCCTGACAACATTCAGAAAATTCCCAAAATGCACAGGAGGCTGAGCGGTGCGGGAGGAGAGACGCCGGCCACTCGCTTCACTCTCCTCCCCTCTCTAGTGTGTTTTAGTGCATTTACATGCATTTTGGTGCATTCCAGACCAGAGAAAAATAGTGCAGGCTGTACTTTTTTTTTAAAAACATTCTGGAACTGAATGCAGTGGTATGAATTAGCCTCACTTTTTACCACAGGAATGAATGGGGATGCGTTTTTGGAGCAGACATAAATTGTGCTGATCTGATCTGAAGAGTATGTATTCTTTTGAAAGTGAATATGTCCTTTGACTCTTCCAGCACCAATTAGTACCTTGTGAGCTCTCCCCTGCCAGGGGGGTAAAATAAGTTACACGTTGGAGTCTACCCCTAATCCCATATGACAGCACTCAGGCCTGGGAGACTGGCTGCTCAGGCACCCAATCCTGCACTGTGGAAGGAAAGAGAAAGATTCACATCTTCCCATCAGATTCACCGCTCCCACACACCAGGAATTATTAAGTATTTCAATGCACTCCAGCACAGGTAACGCAAGGAAAGGCAAGAATCTACATCAGATGATGGTGCTATCAAGTCAGCCTGTTGCTCTGCACTGAATGGGCAAACCACAGGCTTGCTTGAAACCCATTAGTTTATATATGGAGGAAATAAGGCTCTTTCATGTGAGCGTTGTATGTAGCGGGTATTAAGACTATAGCGTAAACAACAATATATGTTTTTCTCCATATAGTACTGTACTGCACTGTCTGCTGTGATGTAAACTCATACAAGATTAAGATGAGATCACCTCCTGGCAATGGACCAGTTTCATCTATGAGATTGTTCTATTACATATCAAATCACTGGATCAAGATAAAAGTCAGGACTTACCAGGCACATCTGATACTCAAGGCGTTTCCTGGCCTCCCCGCTCTGCTTCTGTTTCTTGAAGAACAGCGGCATCATATTTGGCACCTCAATCCTCACCAAGACAACACGGCTACAACAGAAGAGAGTTCAGTGACACAGGGCTGGTGTCCCCGGGAGGAAACAGCCTGACAATTCCATTACTCTGCACTGCCAGCTGCCCAGCAATGAAGGGAGGCAGCTCCCTGGGCTATTAGAGTCTTCTGTGGAGGAGGAGACACTGACAGCCAAGGAAAATCCGATACAGGCACAGCCAAAAAAAACTCACACAGGGATCACCTAAAGAGGAACTCCGAACCAAGGCTTAATGACCAGCAATGAAGGAGCTGATCACATCTCTGAATAGAATTGTGCATCCCTTCTGACTTCCAGGTTGTGACAGAACGGAAATACAATATCAGTTTCTTATAAGATAACCTGTTCAGCAGGTCCCTAAAATGATGAGTGCTAATGGCACGTTTTAAGGGAGCAGTATTGTGACAAACATATATTTAAAAAATGTCTTAATATTAATCACAGGGGAAGGAATTCTGGCTTGCAAACCACATTACGGTGTTATGATTCATTAGCAAATGGAGAAGTTATTGTTTCCGAAATGTACAGAAAGAATCTCATTACAGCGGTTTCCCATGAATTAATATAGCCCAATGAGCAGCGCAGTGAGGCAGAAGAAAATGGCAATGTGTAGCATTTAGGGCTCGTTCACACCAGACACAGTGTGTTCTGGCCCAAGTCTGGCCAGAACGCACTGCATCGCATTGCAGCAAGCTCACTATGTTGTGGGGCAGGAGGGGGCGTGGCTGTCCATTGAAGTGAATGGCACCGTAGCCACGCCCTCCAGCCGCAATGCGATCGGCCGCATGGGAATGCAAGGCACATTATGCCTGCGGTCCGGTCCGAACAAAATAGTGCTTGCAGCATTTTGTTCAGACCAGACCGGACCACAGGCATAATGTGCCTTGCGTTCCTGTGCGGTCAATCGCATTGCGGCCAGAGGACGTGGCTATGGTGCCATTCACTTCAATGGACAGCCACGCCCCCTCCTGCCCCACAGCATAGTGAGCCAACCGCAATGCGATGCGTTCTGGCCAGGATTGGTCCGGAACGCAGTGTCTGGGCAGGTTCACACCATTTTCTGGACCAGATATGGAATGCAGTGCATTGCGTTTTTACCGCGATTTTGGAATTATTATTTTTTTGCTTAAGCCCTGGTTCACACCTAGGAGTTTTTGAGCAGTTCGAAAAGCGCTTTTAACTGCCCAACACAAGAAATCCCATGATATTTAATGGCCCTGGTTCACACCTGAGCAGAAAGATGCCAGCAAGAAAACGCCAAACGCCCCAAAAAGATATTGGAGCTGCTTTGGGCAAAAGCGCTTTTCTTCCCCACAGCCTTCATTGTAAATGCCCAGAAACGCGCGAAAGAAGCATGTTGTACATTTTCGTGAGCGTTTTTGTGCATTTATACGCGTTCTTCCATTGCCCACAATGGTTTATGAGCCGCCAATCGAAACGTGCGTCTTCGTGTACACACGTTAAAACGTGCATACCAATGTGCAAATAACTGCACACTGTTAACGCACGTACTAAAAATCTCTACCAGGTTCTTTTTCCATGTCGGTGACCCCCTGGAGACATTTCACCTCACTTCCTGTCCCTATGGTAACTGAACAGTAACAGGTGTCTCAGGACAGTAACAATGGACAGCAATAAAAAACTGATATATAACTAGATATAACTGTCATGATCAAAATCTTTCCCAGCACAACAAATTCACGCCACTAAACATCAACGACAAAAGATTTCCTTTTATTCTGTATCACTGCAACACCAAGTCGCCAGGACAGGAAGTAATGGGAAATCTGCCCAATGGGGACAGAAACAGCAAAAGAAAGTGGGAGCTAAAGTTCAAAGATCTGACACCAAAGCTGCCAAAAGATATAAGAAATGGTTAGATGATTCTACCAAATTCTCAGCTATGGGTGGACCGACCCTGACTCTATGTCATTATAGCGAATCATTAAACACATCATGCTGATTTTATGAGCTTGTTATACTGGATTCTGAATCTGTAAAAAATGATGTGTGACCTGGTAGGTAAGGATGTGCTGTTACTTACTATTCATACATTTTACAAACACCGGACAAAAGAAAAGTATGTCTGTTGCCCAAATAACCAGATTTTCTCTCTCATGTTCATCCATTTCTGTGAGAATTCTGCGCAGCCGAAGAAAATGTCAGGAGTGACGTAATCCCCCTGTGCGGAGACTGCAATCTAGCTGATATGTGGTGGGACTGGTGCTCTTCAACCCTCAGCCTAAATCCTAAAGCTGGCCAAACACTCTGCAGTTATCGTACCAGTTCCTTCGTGCCGTCATCAAACCCTCGTTCCATTTCCGCACAACTGCCCCCATCATGCACAGACCAATGTCAATTTCTAGAGCTGCAACAACGATTCGATTTAGTCGATTAAAATCGCTTAGTCCGCTATTACATTGCCTGTTTGCGGCTACACACAGAAGCCGCGCACGCCTCGCCCACGTCGCGGTTCAGCCTCCAATCCCGGCGCTCCTTACATCTAGCCGGGCCGGTGCGATCACATGACGGTTGCCGGAGATGTGAGCGCGACAGGTGTCAGCCGGGGAATGGAGACTACGGCTGGGGACGAGCTAGCATCCAGGCTGAACCGATCAGCAGAAGACATGGAGGGAATGTTCAGACAGTAAGTGCCCCGAGCACCCCGGAACCTGGGACCTGACACCGTGCACCCCAATCCACCATCATACCCATCCTCTGCACCCCATCCCACCATCATACCCATCCTCTGCACCCCATCCCACCATCATACCCATCCTCTGCACCCCATCCCACCATCATACCCATCCTCTGCACCCCATCCCACCATCATACCCATCCTCTGCACCCCATCCCACCATCATACCCATCCTCTGCACCCCAGCTCACCATCATACCCATCCTCTCCATTCCTGCACTCCATTCCACCATTATACCCGTCCTCTCCATCCCTGCACTCTTTCCATCATCATACCCATCCTCTCCATTCCTGCACTCCATTCCATCATCTTAACCGTCCTCTGCACCCCATTCCACCATCATACCCATCCTCTGCCCCCCATCCCCCCATCATACCCATCCTCTGCCCCCCATCCCCCCATCATACCCATCCTCTGCCCCCCATCCCCCCATCATACCCATCCTCTGCCCCCCATCCCCCCATCATACCCATCCTCTGCCCCCCATCCCCCCATCATACCCATCCTCTGCCCCCCATCCCCCCATCATACCCATCCTCTGCCCCCCATCCCCCCATCATACCCATCCTCTGCCCCCCATCCCACCATCATCCCCATCCTCTCCTTCCCTGCACTCCCTTCCACCATCATACCCGTCCTCTCTATTCCTGCATCTCCAATAACACCAGCTATAGAGGAATACATCAGATCCCAGCAATAATACATTGCTGGGATCTACATGCAATGCAGAATACCATCAGCTATAGAGGACTACAAATCCCAGCAATAGTACATTATAGTATAATGTACTATTGCTGCGATTTGTTGTATTCCCCTAAAGCTGCTGGTATTCTGCATTGCGTTGCTGTATAATGTACTATATTACACACCACACTTTTTTTTACTTCCCCCGCTCCAAGCTTGCTCCCGTGATGGACTACAATCTCTATACAATCTAGTAGTCCATCACTGGAGACTTTTTTTTTTTTTTTTAATCCGATTAACCTATTAATCGAACTTAATAATAGGCTAACTAATCGATTATGAAAATAATCGTTAGCTGCAGCCCTATCAATTTCCATCATCGTTTGTTATCAATACCAACTCACTGAATTTCAGCGATCGACAGAACGGATTCTCGTTTTTGGGCGGTGTTCTTGCTATGATTTTGGCCTGGTTCACACCTGGGCGTTTTACAGCGCGTTCACACCTAGGCGTATAGAATATGCGCGTTTATACCGCGATTCGTGAAAAAAAGCGCGTTTCCGAGGGCTACCTGGCTGTATCCCAATGGATACGTGCGGCAAAGAAGCTCCTGTACTTCTTTGGGCGTAGGGTGTTTTGCAGCGCGTTCCTACGCGCTGTAAAGCGCCCAGGTGGGAACCATGCCCATGCAATCATTGTTTTTCACATGTTGAGCGTAATTCCGAGCGGCTAAAACAGTACCATGTATCGCAAAAAAAAAAGGTACTTCTACCTTTTTTCTGCAATAGCCACCCCATTGAAATCAATGGGGACACACGGCAATTGCTGCCTGCATTGTGCAGGACCGCGCGTTCTGGGTGTTGTGCGTTGTAGTGCATGTGTGAACCTAGCCTAAAGCTAGCCAGACACGTAGCAATCGGGCGAAACAATAAAACTTTCAATTCCATTTCTTGTCAAAACCACTAAGCTATTGAAGACATAAAATGGTGGTTTGAATCAACCACAAGGAGATGGGATTAAAATTGCCCAGATCAACCTGATTTCATGGCTTTCAAAGACATTGGTGGTTGGTCAAACTTGATATATAACTAGATATAACGTTCATGATCAAAATCTTTCCCAGGACAACAAATTCACGCCACTAAACATCAACAACAAAAACTCTAGAGACATTAAACTCACCTCACTAGTTCTCATTCAGTAACAAGAGCCAACAGAAAATGCAAACAATGACATAGCTTCATATGACAATTATTTGGGCAGATCAAAAAGGGTGTTCTATCACAGTGATGGGATCCTATACAAAGAAAGCAGGAAAAAGCCAATATGTATACACCAAGTACAACATATCGGTAAAGGCTGGCTGTATTTCACACAGTCTACCAAGAATTGGCTAGAACAGGTCAAGTCCAGTAAGAATGATCTGATGTCAGCGTTACATAAAGGTAAGGAATGAAGTTAAACTTGTCTATACTGAGCTACTCTAAAACAAGGAAATATAGAGGGTACATAACGTGGTGTAGTCCTATTTAATTCTGCAGAATGGTGGCGAGCGCACAATGGCGATGTCAAATCAAATGTGTGTGTTTATGGACAGGACACAGAAATTGTTATTTTCCACAATGACGGCTGCTGAGAGCTGAACATAGCAGTCACGTGGGGGAGAATAACAAAGATCAGAGAACATAACACACGCATTATATCTCTGTGTACCTATATTGTCCAATCTGCAACAGTAATAGTAATAACAAATAATAACAAATGTTAGAGAACATAACACACGCATTATATCTCTGTGTACCTATATTGTCCAATCTGCAACAGTAATAGTAATAACAAATAATAACAAATGTTAGAGAACATAACACACGCATTATATCTCTGTGTACCTATATTGTCCAATCTGCAACAGTAATAGTAATAACAAATAATAACAAATGTTAGAGAACAGAACACACGCATTATATCTCTGTGTACCTATATTGTCCAATCTACAACAGTAATAGTAATAAACAAATAATAACAAATGTTAGAGAACAGAACACACGCATTATATCTCTGTGTACCTATATTGTCCAATCTACAACAGTAATAGTAATAACAAATGTTAGAGAATATAACACACGCATTATATCTCTGTGTAGTGTGTACCTATATTGTCCAATCTACAACAGTAATAGTAATAACAAATGTTAGAGAACAGAACCCACGCATTATATCTCTGTGTACCTATATTGTCCAATCTACAACAGTAATACCCGTCACATTTTTAGTAACGATATTATATTTCAAAATATAACCATAGGTGACAGGAGCAACGCTTGGCAGGTGAAAAAAGAACATTCGTACAATTGGTTCATACTTCAGTTAAGTAAAAAAAAAATCAATACTTTTTATTGATATGAGCTAGACATAGTGATGAGTTTGCCCAAGCACGCTTAAAAACTTGGAGCGGAATGGAGGCATTTCTCTCCCCTTTGTGACATATTGCTGTGGGGCGAGGAATGTTTCTACTGCAACTTCTTGGGCCCGGCATATGGGTGCCCACCAAGTCCAGGCTCTTCACTAAGTGAAAGCTTACTCTGATCTCTCAGATGGATTTTTTTTTTTTGTGTGAAGGGGCCCTTCACACTGTTATGGTGCATGCCACATCTTAATGTGCGTTTGGTTAAGGCAGCCCAGAGTTTTGATTGGGCTTGGCCCAGCCTCATCTCTACTTACAATCAGGTTTACAAGTGAGCCATACATGTTTTTTTGCACAGATTTCATAAGGGTCAGAAGATTTTGACTGCTGCCTGTGTCTTCATTAGTGATGAGCGAGGGGCTCAGTGCAAACCCAGTTCGCCCAAGCCCACGCAAAACTGTGCATGACACCGCTGCACATTTCTCAAAGTGGCAAGGAGCCCATCTTTTGCAACTGACTGGGTCAGGGAGAGGGGGTGTCAGTCACAGTTTTGCACGGGCTTGGGTGAACTCAGGGAAACTGGGTGCACACCAAGCCCTCACTCATCACTAGTTCTCATTGGAGAGATTTCCTCTCACTTCCTCTCCTGGTGACACCAGAACCTGAAATGAGAGTGTGTTGGTGCCTAAGACAGAAAGACTCAGATCAATAAAAGTCAGACATATGCTTTAACCCCTCCCCACTCTGCTATAAAAATGTGTTGTGCTTCTATCCCCCTTAGAAGAAATATTACATCACTTCCTGTATGTGTCACAGCCTGTCACCAGGAGAAGAAGTGAAGTGTTGCCAACAGGGACACAGACAGCAGTAAAAACCTGACAGATATTGTAAAACATCCTCCATGGGTACAAATAAAAAATACTGCAGTTGCATTTTAAATTCTGTGGACAGTATGTTATATTAATCTGCCTGTAACTGCAGAGCTAGACTTACTGACATGGCATGCTGGTGTTTGTAGTCCCACAGCAGCACCCAAGCTACAGATTGCCTAGCAATGCGCAGTATCACAGACACAAGCATGTCACCCAGCAACATGGACCCATGACTCCAATACCAGCACAATACACCAGGAACAACAACTGGGACTGGTGCCAGGGACAGACAGAGTGGTACTCACTGTTGGGGGCCACAAGGACTGTCAGGGGCCCATCACTGTGCCGTCACTCATGCAGAATCACTGCCCTAGCCATGGACTTCAGGCGCTTCCGGGTCCTTTCCAGTCATGTGACTCGGCTACCAAAACAGTCAACGAGCGCCACCTGGTGGTCACCAAGAATACTGCACGCAGAATATGTTCCCTTTACAAATGTATTATTATTAATAATAACACACCTAGGCGTACCGAATATGCGCGTTTGTCACGCATTTCGCGATTCGCCAAAACAAACGCGCTACTTGGCTGTATCCCAATGGAAACGCGCAACAAAAACGCCCCAAAGAAGCTCCTGTACTTCTTTGGGCGTAGGGCGTTTTGTAGCGCGTTCATACGGCCTGTAATACGCCCAGGTGTGAACCATACCCATAGGAAATAATGGGATTTCGGTGTTTGAGCATTTTGCAGAGCGTTCAAACGCGCTACAAAACGCCCAGGTGTGAACCAGGGGTGCACCAAAATAGAAATGTAAAATCCGAAACGAAACCGAAATAGAAAAAATTGTCAGGCCGAAACCGATACCGAAAATGTTTTTATTTAAATTTTTTAACATTTTTTAAATATTTTTTTTTTTTTTACTTATTCATTTTTTATTAAATATTTTTATTTTTTACTTTACTTTTAGGGGCTTTGGGCAAATATTAGGGGTCTAAACAGACCCCTGATATTTCCCTTTTAAAATAGAAAAAGAGATTGAGGACAAAGAGTCCTCAATCTCTTTTTCTGTATCCCGTTATCCCCTGATAACTTGAGAATATAGTATATTTACTATAACCACAATTATGAATGAACAGGAGGTGATATAGATCACTCCCATTCATTCATAATTGAGGATATAGTAACCATACCATGTCCTCAATATCTACAAACACTCAG
>NW_017306657.1:329544-334481 GCF_000935625.1 Nanorana parkeri | reverse complement strand
CGCAAGGCCCTGCGTTGCTGCAGCGTAATCACCGATAAGTCCTGGAACAGCGTAACAGAACATCCCTCAATCAGAACCGCTTCCCTGGTTCTGGCCTTCTGAAGAATCTCCTCTTTCAGAGGGAAGCTGAGCAAGCAGCATATGACATCCCTGGGTACATCCTCGGCTGCGGCTCTGGGTCTCAAGGCCCTGTGAGCTCTAACCAGTTCTATGGGGGATTCTGCCGGGCGTTCCAGTAAATCATTAAAGATGTGTCTCAGTGCATCTGGGATAGCATTAGGCAGGATTGTCTCAGGGATCCCCCTGAGTCGAATGTTGGCCCTGCGCCCCCTGTTATCGAGATCTTCCAGATGCCTCCGCATGTCGATCAGGTTACGTGCTGTGGCATCGCACTGACCTTGGAGCTGGTGGATCGCCAAGTCTCTCCCGCGGCCTGCCGACTCCACTGCCGTCATGCGCCGTCCAACATCTTGGATGTCCCGTCTCAGCTCCGTGACCGCCTCGCAGAGGGCCGCCTTGATGTCCGTGGCCATTGAGGATAGCTCCGCTTTAGTCGGGAGATCTTGTAGGTAAGAGGGTATCTGAGAGGCGGGTGCAGTCTCCTCGGCCTTTCGCGGCGTCTTCACCTTCTCCGGCCTGGTCTGGGTGAGCGCCATATTGGTTGAAGCCGATACCCCAGCGGTTGCTTTCTGGGGCCTGAAAATGTCCGGAACGTGCTTATTCGTTCGAGATTTCGAGGGTGTCCGGACCCTGGATTGATAGTCCAGCTGCCCGATCTTCATATTAGTCCAAAAAGGGGCTGAAGTAGCTTCGTGTGGGTCCCTGTTGGCCGGAGCTCTCAACTCAGGCTGCCATCAGTCTCGTGGTGCAGACCACGCCCCATCCCGCTCTCCTCTCTGACACGCTGTCACAGGAGGCTGAGCGAGCGGTGCGATAGGAGAGCCCAGCCTCCTGTGACAGCGCTGTCTACGACCCCACACCGATCTGCCGCACTGTGATAGACGGCCGAGAGGTGTGGGAGGAGAGACATCGGCCGCTCACAGCGCTCTCCTCCCGCAGCGATCGGCCAGCTGTCACTTTCCCTCCTCCCTTTCCCATCACGGATGCGCCGATTTATCGGCAGGAAAATGGCACTTTAGTGCCACAAAAGTGCAATTTCCGGCCGATATGTTTTGTTGCATCCCTAATTATTATTATTAATATTATTATTATGCAGCAGTAGTTTTTGTGCGGTTACAATTATTACTGCAATTTTGTTTTCAAAACAAAGATTTTTCAATCCTATGAGCCTATTGAAAAGAGAACTATGGCCATGCCTTTTTTGGCTTTAGTTCTCTTTCTGGTCACAGGAGGACATTTACTAATGTATGAATTAATATGAATGGATGGCGCTATTTACATATGAATAAGTCACAACTCCTTCTTCCCCAAAAAATGTCCATGTGTTGCTAGAGTGTTCAGGTTTTGCTTGAAGAAAAGGTGGCAACCCTCGTGTGGAGGGGTGGCTAATGGGAGCCATATACTGTTGGACTCCTAGGGGAACAAAGCAACAGACTGCCAAACTCCTGAAGGGGTGAAGTCTCGGGACTGTCCCGCAGGACTTTCTGTCCATGATAGTTACCTTAGTTCCATTCTGATGCTCTAGGTTAAAAGAGTGTAGTGGGTAATAAGTATGTAACATACAGCACAGTGTACAGTATAGAGCAGTGGTTCTCAACCTGTGTAACCTCAGGACCCACATTTGTCCTTGGTCATTAAGTCGCGACCCAAGTCGCACTGCAATGGAACGCACAGCATTGCAGTACCGTGCGTTCCGCTGTGAGCGATCGAACTGTGGGTGGGAGGTGCGTTTGAGCTGCCATTCAAAAGATCCACCCAGTCTCCATACCTTACAAGAACTGGAGTGGATCCAGTGTGGGCTGTTGTGCTGTGACAAAGCTCCATCCATATGTGCAATGCTTGTACAGCTCCCTTGTGTACCCTGTAGAGGTGCAGGGAGCCAGAATGTGATATCACTCTGGTCCAGGCACCTCTACGGGACAAGTGAGGAAGCTGTACCTATGAATGGAGCTCCCTCACGGCCATAGCCCCAGCCCATCCCACCTCAAGCTGACACTTGGCACCGGGCAGCATTTTTTGAATAGCTGTTTGGCTCAAGAACTGGCAGTGCTGCAAAAGGCGGAGGCTGAGGAAGGCACGCGGCAAACCACTGAACATGGGGCCGTAACATACTTTTGGGTTACGACCCACCAGTTGATAACCAAGTGTATAGAGTATAGCAGTCAGGAGTATATAATGTACACAGTATGTTATCCTTACCACTGCAATCTGTATGCTGCACCAAACATTACATACTCTTGACCTCGACAGTCTGTATGCTGGGCTATCCTGTCCACTGCACTTTTTGTGCTTTACATTGCACACCCCCATTTTGCTGCACTTACAAGATTATGTAATGTACAACCAGCACAAACAGTGACCAGGAGTAAGTAATGTACAGCTCTGCATACAGAGTGCGCCCCTCATCCAATGCTCACCTCTGCACCCCTTGTCAATCAGTCACCTCTTAATGACTAGTCCACCACTTACCTCTGCACCCCTTATCCACTGCTCACTTCTGATTCCTCTTCCACTGCATACTTCTGCACCTCTCATTCACCACTCATCCCTGCACCTCTTGATTACACCTCCCCTCTGAACCCCATGTTTACCACTGACCCTTTGAACCTTCTGCACCCCTCATCTACCACTCACCTCTACACACTCTATAGCCCTCTTCTGCCTTTCTGAAACCCTTGAATGTTGCTTACCACTGAAACCCTTCTCACCTTGTCTACAGCAGTCTATTACCTTGTTCCTTTTCTGCCTCTTCTGGTTGAGGAGGCAGGCCACCCACCACTCTATCTTTGAGAGTGCGCATCAAAAGGCAGATACTTTTAGAACTTCCGGGCACAAGGCAGCAGACTGCCATGTATTTGAATCCACTGGGACCCTTGGAAACTATGTTTCTAAATGCCACCCCAGCTGCACCCCCTCCAACAACAGCTCCTGATACAGAAGCCTCTCCTGCCTCAGCCTTGGTCAGGCCATGCTCCATATGTGGCTTATCTTGCAACTGTTTAGGAGGCACTGGGTTGCATGTCTGATATAAAGACTGCCACTGGAAGGAGCACCTACAAATAAGTGTATTAAGTATTATCATATGTGATGATAAAACCCAGATTCCAACAAAGTTGGGACGCTTTGTAAAATCTTAATAAAAACAGAAAGCAATGCAAATCTCATAAACCCATATTTTATTCACAATAGAAAATAGAAAACATATCAAATGTTTAAACTGATAACATGTACCATTTGAAGAAACAAATAAGGTAATTTTGAAATTGATGGCAGCAACACTTTTCAAAAAAGTTGGGACAGGGCCATGTTTACCATGGTGTAGCATCCCCTCTTCTTTTAACAACACTCTGTAAATGTCTGGAAACTGAGGATACCAGTTGCTTGAGTTTTGAGGGAGGAATGTTGTCCCATTTTTGCCTGATAAAGAATTATAACTACTCAACAGTCCTGGGTCTTCTTTGTCGTATTTTTTGTTTCAAGATGTGCCAAATATTTTCAACTGATGAAAGGTCTGGACTGCAGGCAGGCCAGTTAAGCACCCGGACTCTGCTACTATGAAACAATGCTGTTGTCAAAGATGCAGTATGTGGTTTAGCATTGTCCTGCTGAAATATAAAAGGCCTTCCCTGACAAATACATTGTCTGGATGGGAGCATATGCTGCTGTAAAACCTGGATATATCTTTCAGCATTGATGGTACCTTTCCAGATGTGCACGCTGCCATTTCATACACACTAATGCACCCTCATTCCATCAGAGATGCAGGCTTTGAACTGAACGCTGATAAAAATCCGGATGGTCCCTCTCCTCTTTAGTTCGGAGGATGCAGTACCCATGGTTGCCAAAAAAATGTAAAATTTTGATTCGTGTAACCACAGAACAGATTTCCACTTTGCAACAGACCATTTTAAATGAGCTTTGGCTCAGAGAAGACAGTGCCATTTCTGGATTATGTTCAGTTATGACTTCTTCTTTGCCTGATAGAGCTTTATCTTGCATTTTTGAATGGCATGGCGAGCTGTGTCCACAGACAGTGATTTCTGGAAGTATTCCTGAGCCCATGCAGTAATATCCGTCACAGAATCATGTCTGTTTTTAATGCAGTGCCGTCTGAGGGCCCGAAGATCACTGTCATCCAATATTGCTTTTCGGCCTTGTCCCTTGCGCACAGATATATCTCCAGATTCTCGGAATCTTTTGATGATATTATGTAGTGTGGATCAGAGGCGTAACTAGAAACCCCAGGGCCCCAGTGCAAGAAACCATTAAGGGCCCCCCGCCCCAATAAAAACATGATTTTGATACCTTTTTTTTTCTTCTATTAAATAAAAAGTATGGTTTTTTTTTTTACTTTCAGGGGGCTAGTTCACATCAGCTCCAGTGTGTTGCGGCCGATTTAGTGCTGGAACACACTGGATTGCAACCCGACCAGCTCACTGCGTTCTGGGGTGGGAGGGGGCGTGGCGGGCATTATAGTTAATGGCACCGCGGTGCGATCGCCTGCACCGGAACGCATGGCAAATCAATGCCTGCGTTCCGTTGCGGTCAGAAAAAATAGTGCATGCAAATGGAGTTCCCTCACTGGACATCCCCCCACCCCCTACAGCGTCTTCCCCATCCCTCTGTCTGAACTGCGGTCTGCAAGTGTCAAAAACACTGCGTGTGGCGGGCCCTCTTCTTTCTCCCTGGGCATAGCTGTATAACGATTAGCTGTATAACGATTATACAGCAATGCAGAATACCACCAACTATGCAGGACTACAAGTCCCAGCAATGCATTATAATGTAAATAATAACAGCTTTTTAACCCCCCCCCC
>NW_017306657.1:217058-328825 GCF_000935625.1 Nanorana parkeri | reverse complement strand
CTACTTAATAATATAATGTATTGCTGGGACTTGTAGTCCTGCATAGTTGGTGCTATTCTGCATTGCTGTATAATGATTATACAGTAACGCAGAATAGCTCCAACTATGCAGGACTACAAGTCCCAGCAATACATTATAATGTGAATAAATATAAAATCAGTTTGTCTTTTGTGTGTTTATTGTAATTTGTGGAAATGATAAAAATGAATAAAAATATATTTTGGCCAATAATATATAAAACCAGCAGCAGCTTCTTACTCTTACACTTGGTGAACCTCTGCCCATCTTTACTTCTGAGACACTTTGACTCTCTAAAATGCTCTTTTTATACTCAATCGTGTTACTGATCTGTTGCCAATTAACCAAATTAGTTGCAAAATGTTCTTCCAGCTCTTCCTTGTTGGTACCACTTACTTTACTAAGTTTTTGTTGCCCTGTCCAAACAACGTGTTGCGGTCATCAATTTCAAAAATAACCTTTTTATTTTTCTTAAATGGTACATTTTCTCAGTTTAAACATTTTATATGTTTTCTATTTTCTATTGTGAATAAATATGGGTTTATGAGATTTGCGAATCATTGCATTCTGTTTTTATGTAGATTTTACCAAGCGTAAATTTTTTTTTAGAATTGGGGTTGTACATTGAGCAAGTTAAAACATTAGTCACATCAATAATTTGTTTCTGGGAAGCTTAAAAATCTTTTTAATAACAATAGTAAAGAAACTATACATTTACAGACTTTCACTCATTTCCTGCATTCAATCCCTGAATATAAGCAATCAGCAGTACATATAGAATGACAACAGATGCAGAACTGAATGTGAGAAATGTATTTGATTGTATTACACATGGTTACAGTTGATAGTCAACCACAATTGCTTTATGGACAAGCAGAAAAATGGCTTATTGATTAAGACAATGTTCATAGTGCAGCAAGCGGTATTCACCAGTCAGAATCCATTCCATTGATTTGCCTCCAGAGCGACTCCCCATAAATCTGACCTCACGGGGTGTGATTTTGTTTTAGATTTGATATTTTGGATTGCTATTTTTTTACAACCATGTAGTAGTGCAAGAACCTGGATCAATAACATTTAACGACAACTGTGTAGTTGTTCAAGGCCTACCATTACAATCTATATAAATAATATCCAATCAGGTGGACCCTAGCGTTGCCACCTGTCCAGGATTCACCCGGACAGTCCTGGTTTTGAATGCTGTGTCCAGGTTTTATGGCAGCAGAAACCCGGACACAAGATGTCAGGCAGACAGGGGGCAACCAAAATTAAGATAAGGGCTACTGGCCTCCCACTGAAAATAGTCTCAACTGTGATATTTACATATGAATGGGTGGCGCTATTTACATATGAATACACCACAACTCATTCTCCCCCCAAAAAATGTCCGTGCGTCGCTAGAGTGTTCGGGTTTCGCTTGAAAAAAATAGGTGGCAACCCTAGTAGACCCTCACACTACACAATTGTTGGTAAGGGTTCAGGATCTGACAGAAAAGAATGAAACAGCATCTGACAGTGTGTGGGCATCGTCTAGTGGCTCTTTGTAGATCAGAGTAATCTGGGAGTAGGTTTGATCAGGAAGGAAAACACAGGGAGCAACATTCCTGGCACAATTCCAGACAGTCGGAGGATTGGCAGCCCTCATCCAGTATGGTGCAGCCGGGGTCACAGGGCAACACCCTGGAGCAGCATAACCCATTAGGAGGCAGACATTCACAGATAATCCCTTCACTGCATAGACCGCAGCTGACACATCCGAGGAGACTGGAGCACAGGATGGAGAGCTCACAAAATAAGCCAGCC
Organism: Nanorana parkeri; assembly: GCF_000935625.1. Classification (NCBI taxonomy): domain Eukaryota; kingdom Metazoa; phylum Chordata; class Amphibia; order Anura; family Dicroglossidae; genus Nanorana; species Nanorana parkeri. Next base: position 327,004 of record NW_017306657.1, on the reverse strand, counting down.
AAGAGGCAGCGGGCACACCTGTCTACAGAGAGAAATATCAGTGTGAAAAGTCGTACAAGGAACAATTCGCTGTCAGAACTTGTGCTTGAACATTTAACTAGGATGCATGCTTCAAAGCAGGGGTGGAAATCCATCTTTTTATGCACACATTCTCTGACTGTTAGACTCTTGTGAAGAAGAACTTTATCATGATATGGAGGTTGATTTACTAAAGAATTAGGGGCAATGTAAATGTTCATGCTGCATAGCTAATGGCAATAAATAAATACAAATGTTCACTTTAAATACCTAATTAATGTGAGAGATTAGAAAAACAGGATTTCACTTCATTGAAGGACACAGCTCTCTTTATTCTTCACGGATGGGTTATACTGCCACTAATCATCAAGGATAGAGAGAGCTATATCCATGAAGTAAGAGAAAACGATTAGGGGTAAGTACTAAAAAAATCCTAGTTTCCCTAGGATGTAGTTCTCTCTATTCTTCCCGATCGGTGGCAGTACAATCCAACCATGAAAAATAGAGAGAGCTGTGTCCATCAATGAATTTCACATAAGCGCTAAAAAAACCTACTTTTTGCTAGTACATGATTGAATAATTGTCGGGAATCCATACACGTCATTTTAGTTACAAAACTCAGTGAGTGTATGTTCACTTTGCTATGTAAACAGTCTCCATTCCTTTAACTATTTCAACTCATTCAACTTATGGACAAGGCATTTCTGTAACACTAAAAAAAAAATTATTAAAATGAAAAAAGTTAAAATATTATTGGGTTAAAAAAATATAAATCAAAAAAATCAAAAAATATAAAGGAAAGGGAAGAAGGCGTTACTTGGTCTTATTAAGGTTAACTAAGGGTTAAAAAGCCAAGAGCTGCATATCAATTAAACCAAGTAAATAGAAAATAACAATATCTTTACATTGCATTTGTATTTTTATTGTTCCAAACACCTTTCAGAAGCTCCCTGTTACACAGTAGATGCTGCACTACAAAGCAAGTCCTGGCTAACAGTTTGACAGAATGGAACTGCTGGCAAGAGTTCCAAGGGGAGCAGCAGAAGGGGGGAGAGAAACAGGACATATATATGTATACGTCGATTAAGTATTTTTGGGCCTTGACTATCACATGGCAGGAGTTCCGAAAATTATTTCAAAGCAGATTCAAAGTCTAATATTGACTTTAGCTCTGCATGTTGCCTTGACCTGGGCAGGGGCAGCCAGTTTTCAAGACAGCATTTGAATATGCTCAGCACAGACGAACAGTGAGACAAAGAAAAATGCAATTTTTGTTTCATTAGTTGCTTTTTTAACAGGTTCTAAAATGTAACCTGGATAGACAAACCTTGTGAGCTTGAGGAAGATAGAAACTTTAGTGATTAGTCAGCGAAAGCACAGCTCAGAGACTTCCATGGCAAGCTCCAGGCACTCAGCTGTGTGATGACACATATCCAGAAGCTCGCAGTCTAGGTTGTTACAGCAAGATGGCGCACAGCAGCAGATATCATAGAGGTCAGGGAGGCAGCTGAAGGAGCAGAGGCAACGCAGGCTGGAACAACAGGTGCCCGGAATGAGGAGGAGACAGTCTGAGAAGTGGCAGAAGAGGCATGCGAGAAGCAGAGAGGCTGAAAGATCGGACACTGTCAGAGAGAGAGTAGGAGATTAAATAAGCAGTAGTGGACGGTAACTCCAGCCAGTCAAATATACACATGTGAAACATATTGTGTGCCCCTGCTGTGCTGGATAGGTGTAAGCAAGGGTGACAACACTACTCAGAGCTTACAGTTCCGCACATTCTGCACCACTTCCCCTTTTTATTCTGCTCATGGCTATCACCACATTTGCCCCAAGCTCTAAATACCTCCATTTCCGATCCATCAGCTTACAGAGTAGGTGGTCCAAAAAATGCCTGAATTCAGCTTCCAGTTATTGTATAGCAATGTAGTATAACAGCAGGTGTCAGACAGTTCAACAATCCAGATTTTCACAGGTTTTTTCAAAAGCTTTTCACAGAGGTTGTGCCACAATGGCACATATAATCAACTAGTGGTTCTTCAGTTAGCTCCATGGTTTGCAGTAGAACCAACATGGGTAGTAGGAGAATTGACTCACTGGGACTGTGCAGAAAGATCAAAAAGGGCAAAGAGAATGGCAGCAGAAACCTTAAATATTTGCACCACTGACACCCAGATATACACATGTATTGCCTTTATTATATAAAAATCAATTAACTTTAAGTCTGAATTTAAAAACAGAGGGCAAAGTTAAAAATGTGCCATTTACCATCCCCAGCGGCCTGCTCTATGTGGCTAGCAGATAGTTGAGAGCCCTGCATGCTGCTTCTTTTGGAGGTCCTCCGAGATGATTTTGGTTTCTTGCAGGAGGGTTGTGGCCCTCGAAGGACCTGCTGAAGTGGGGGTTCTGTTTCCGTCTGGACATCCGCTAGGAAACAAAGCAGACATTGGCACCACATGTTAGCATGTGGTATATTATTATCAGCCTATATGAGTTCCTCTCAAATATTTCTCAGCTCAGGACAACAAAGCAAGGTCACAGAAAAGGCGAACATGGTCAGCAGGGTACAGCAAATTTGACCTGAATATGAATTATTACACTTTAAAACTGATAGCCAATTGAAGTAAATGGCACAAATAATTTAGACATAAACATTAGACCACTTGCTATTTTTTCCAGTTACAGAAGGCTCTAATTCCCTGTTTCACATCCTGGGGCTCTTTGGCACTTGTTGTCTGGCCCTTGGACCCCAGCAGTAAGTAATGGGAGTGGCATCACTGGTTTATAAAGGGGCTGTACTGGTAGTGATCTGTAAGTAGTCTGTGGACTTGTTTCCAGTCTCTGACTATTCCCTGTAGAGTCATTCCAACCACACCTTTAGTAAATCTACAGTCCCTGAACATCTCCTGAACATCTCCTGAACGATACTACATCCAAAAAAGTGAAAAGTGGACAAGGCTGGAACATGATATTCTACCCAGGATATTATCCTTACTACTAATGGATGCCACTGCAGGGAAGGATGTACAGGAGGATAGCGAGGGCATGCCTGCATTGGACAGCATAGAAAGGTGTCAGCTGCTGAAGGAGCGAGGAACATGGTAAGTATTTATAATTATTTCACACCCACCCCATTTCAAATGAACATTTAACCCTAATAGTGGGGGACACCACTGCATGGGTAAATTTAAAAGCAGCTCAGAGTTGGACGTCAATCCCATGAGATTAACACTCAGATGCAGTAGTGCCTTAGATTCATCCTCTGGGTATACAGCTATAAGGCTGTATACCCAGGAGCCTCTGGGGCACCCTCACATACTGAGAAGTGCACTACTATGTTTTAGGAGAAATTCCAGACAAAATATATATTTTTCAGAATTCTACACTATTAACACTTCTAGATGTTCCCTATAACATAACAAAAATTCACTGTTTGAGTTCAAGCCCTGCATGCCCCCTAAAAAAATGAGTTAAGCCCAAACCTCTTGCCCATTCAGAACAAAGCAACAGGTCTGTTTTGACCCGCTCCCCACCCAACACATGCTCACCTTTCCTCCCAAACCAGGAGTCAAAGAAAATACTTGGTACTTCTGGGTATGGACTCACTTCATATATACTGTATGTGTTGTGGTGCACTTTGTTCCCCAAAAATTGGTATTTTGTTGGTGTGCTAAAAGGCCCACATGAAATGAATGGACTGCTCCAACACAACATCCATCAATGTGCACAGAAGAGTATTGTAAGAGCTTTTGCAGTTTTATATATAAGGGCTACAGCATTGCCCTGGCATAACCTAAAACATAGAACATATAGTGGGAACTCAAGTCACTCACACAGATCAGTCAGTCAAACAAAAGAGATTAGTCACATGTAGGGCTGCAACAACTAATTGACTAAATCGATTATAATCGATAATAAAAATAGTTGGCAATGATTCTCATTATCAATTAGTTGGGGGGAGAGAGAGAAAATAAAAAAAATAAAAATACAACCAATCGATTAATTGAAAAAATAATCGGGAAACTAATCGATTATGAAAAGAATCGTTAGCTGCAGCCCTAGTCACATGATACAGCTGAACTACCATGGCACGAGCTAGCAATAGATATCTCTGAACAGGTAACTTTGATGGTTCGGTAGTTTTATCCTCCAGCAGGATAGTGATATGACCATATACCACTAGTTCCATGTTCACAATGATTGGGAAATTATGGAAAACATGAGGTGTAAGTAGCCTCATTGTACTTCAGCAGCTGTGTTTTCATGTGAGACAGTCGTGGTCGGCGAATACTTATAAGGTTCGTTGCCCCTTGTGCCAGCAATTAGTTGCTACTTTGCCAAGGCCTTCTTCTTTCTAAGAAAGCAATACCATACCTTGCTCTATTATGCTTTCCCCAAAGTGAAGTTTTGCAGATTTTTTTGAAGCGGGAAGGCGTTCTGAATTTCTCACTAAAGCCTCAGGGCTGGTGGCTGCACTCTCGCTCATCTTCTGACAACTGCAGGAAAAAATATATGAAAAATACTGTATTCAGATATGTAGGGATAATACTGTACATGTAATAATACTCAGTCTTTCAGCCTGATTCACCAAACTGTAGAGTACACACATTTACTCGACTTAGCAGGCACATTCTCGTCTGATTCAAAAAAACATCTGCCAGCACCGATATGGCATGAAGACAATAGTATTCAATATCATTTGTGCACAATCATTTTCCAATGCACGCTGCATTGTGTAATAAGGGATGTCAGTGTAGTGCTCAGCATGCACTTCACTGACATGATTTTTAAATGGAAATGTAGCTTAATTCCTACTACTTTCCATGGCAGCACAATCTTGGCAGCCTGCCAGACCTCTGACATAAATGCACAGCAGATGTTTCTAAACTGTTCTAAACTGGTCTTACATCTTCTATCACTGTTGTGATCTTTGAGAATAAATTACTTTACAGAACAAGAAGCTAGACAGATGAGTATTTGGTTTGTTTTAAACTTTTTGTTACTGTTTGCTAAGAATATACTGTACATATACTTGTTTTTTCTATAGTGTAGGCACAGGTGCACTTCAAGCAAGTGATACATACTGCAACCCTTAAAATGACAGTCTTTGATAACATCCATTTCTATCTACGGCATTGTCTTCTTACATGGCATCTCTCCTTCTAGCATGACCATTCACTTATTGTGAAAGATCTACAAGCTCTCTGATAACATGGTAGTGGTATAAAAAGCTTTGGATATGGTTATGGATACAGTGGGTTCAACAAAGGGCTGAAGGCATATGCATTCAGATCCACCTAGCTCATTAGTCTGGCATGCTAAAATCCACAAGGTCAATAGAGTCAGGCCTGATTAGATGATCAATCAACTAAACACACATAATTAATACATCATTTTAATACATTATTGTTAATAATTAATACATAAGATCGTCTATTTACTAAGCTGTATTAGTTATTTTAACTGTATTTGGTATGTTATCATGCAGCTTTCACATGGAAATATTCATTACACAAATTTTGCATACTATAGTTGTAGAATCATTATACCTTTTTCTATGTGAAAGCCCCTCCTTTCACATAAGAGCCCCCCTTTACATCAGGAGCCCCTTCCTTTCACATAAGAGTCCCACCTTTACATCAGACGCTCCATAATTTCATATAAGAGTATTCCATTTACATCAGGAGCTCCCTACTTTTACATAAGAGTCCCTCTTTACATCAGATCAGGAGCCCCCTCCTTTCACATAAGAGTCCTCCCTATACATCAGGAGCCCCCCTCCTTTCACATAAGAGCCCCCTTTGCATCAGGAGCCCCCTCCTTTCACATAAGAGCCCCACCTTTACATCAGAAGCTCCCTAATTTCACATAGGTGTCCTCCCTATACATCAGGAGCTCCCTACTTTTACATAGGAGTCCCCCTTTACACCAGGGGCCCCCTACTTTCACATAAGGTTCCCCCTTTACATCAGAACCCCCTCCTTTCACATAGGAGTCCCCCTTTACATCAGGAGCCCCCTACTTTTACATTAGAGCCCCCCCCTTTCACATAGGAGTCCCCCTTTACATCAGAAGCCCTCCTTCATATGAGAGTCCTCCACTTTCACTACACAGGCATGATGCTGTGTAAAATTTTGAGGCAACCCTGAGGAAGCCAGCTGCCTTAGTGAACTGCCCCTACGGTTCCCTATGTTAAACTGAGGCTAGGTGTAGAAATTAGATGAGTCGCCCAATCATAGTTGGAGTAGGCAGTGATAGTATGTCAATGGTCTCTGCATTCTTTGCTGGCACCCCCTAGCTAATCAATCTCGGGGTATGGTCCGATTATGCAAAATGCATTTTGCTGCACTGTCACTATTGGTTACTGCCGGGGGTCTGCTCAGTGCATCAACATGCACACACTGCCAAAACAATTGTATGTATTAGGGTGTAGGGTTTGGTGAACTTCAGCACCAGCAGTCACTGAAGAAAACGCTGCAATTCAAGCTAAGCCTGCTGGCACTTGTAGTTCCTCCACAGCTCCAGCTGGCTCACTTCGCTATCTCTGTCATGAATCTGCCTGCATGTTTCTCTCTGAAGTCATGAGTGGTGCTGTAGGTAGGTAAGTAAGGTGTACTCACCTCTGTGAAATGCAGGGGGTGCAGTGGACTGTAGCAGTGATAAGCCACTGTAGTATTTTCCTCCATGCATCCGTCCCCTCGGAGCTGGTGTCGGCATTCACACCCTCTCTCTTCCACTCACATCATTACACTGTGGATGGTGTTAAAAAGCATTCGCTGGCGTCACTGTATCCTGAGAGGAGAGAGGGAGGGAGAGATAGACGGAGAGATGAGAGGGATAGGGAAGTTGGAAAGAGATAACATACACAATAACAGGAAAGCTGGAACGCACACATTAATTGTGCGTTCAGTATGTGTTTGATTGAAAAACTGATCAGCAGCGTAAAATGCAGCACCAGCCTACAGTTACTTACTTTTTAGGAGTTTGATACCCCCTTCACACCAGGGTGGTTCAGCCGCACGGATCCGCCGACATGAACGATCCCATATATTGCTAAGGGGACCGTTCATGCGACCGCGCGGTTCAGCGCGATCCAAACCGCCCAAATCGCTCCCTGACCTTTTTTTGCCGCGCATATCAGCGCGGTTTTCATACAGCTTTCAATGCAACTGCGCTTATCAATGCAGCTTTGGGTGTTTTTGATTGCGTTTCAGAGCTGGAACGCAATTAAAAACTCCCCAAACCTCCCATTTGAAACTGCGCTGATCCGCAGCCGCCCTGGTGTGAATGGGCTTTAAGGCAGAACTCCAGCCAAAAATAACAAGACAGAAATACAAAATCAGCTATTGTTGTGATATTTACATTAAATACAAGTATTTCCTCTGCAGTACCTTTTTTCTTTAAGATGTAATCAGTCTGATGGTCAGCATCATTCAATCCACTTCCTCTGAGTCCAAGTCATCCTGTACCCGCCTCCCAGTCTCTGTGACAGTGATGAGCTCATCTTTCTGGCACTCTGATTTCTCCTCCTATCTGCACGCTGCTTGTTAGAACATAAACCGATTGGCTGCTTGTACTGCTTCTTCCTCTAACACTCCAGCTCTGCTGTATAGGGACTGAAGGAGGCTGATACCAGGTCAGATTCAGGTACTTACACTGCTTGCATTTCAGAAATACATTTACCAATATATTGGTTACAGAGCTGCATTCATTTGTGTCTTTTTTATCAGCTTCAGAGCAGTCTGAACAAGGATTTCTAATTGGTTGCCATTGGATGGTGTATTTTACCTGTATGAAAATCCTCAGACCGAAGCTGCAATCTATATATTCCCAGGGCACCTGCTCATTCTGGGGCTGTGACACTGAATTTGCTCAGCTTTGGCACCAGTAACCAGTAAATCATACGAGCCAGGAGTCAGAGAATGGCAGTTTCTATCGGATGCTTTTCACTTTGGTTTTGTCATGTATTCCTTTTATAAGCTCCACAGAGAAATGATATTACGGCTTTGAGTTGGCGCTGCCAAGTTAAATCACGTGCTAGCTTCTTCTTACTCTCAGAGACTTAAAGCTGAAGTTTAATCTACTTATATTTTTCCTTCCCTGGTTCCCCCCTCATCAAGTGCTAATCAGATGTTTAAATAAAACCTTTCCATTGTCATAACATACCTTATGTTATACTCATTGATGTCATCATTGGGTCCCTGTGCATATCAGTGCAATGCAGGCAGATCATGGCTGGTGGGAGGGCCAGCATAGTGCTGTATATAGCTTCCACAGCACCCGGCCTCAACTATGCAAATATCAAAATGCCTTGATGGGTGGATGCCAGTCTGGAAGAGGAGTGGGTGTTCCTAGGCAGACATTGCATGCAGACCGCCCTAAGTAATGCCCCCATATGATACTGAGCCTCCATGAACTGAAATCCAATGAATGAAAGGGGCTGGCCAGGAATTTATTAGACATTTAATCCCGCAATCCTTTCGGATCCATTTGGATTCGTATTTTTTTTGTTTTTGGGACTTCGCTTTTGGTTGTTGGGGGTTGCATTACAGGCATGGTCATGTGACTTCATTCCAAAACAAAAATTCGGACGGATCCGAAATCCAAATAATGAACCACATAACATTTTGAATCCGTACGAATTTTCGCTTTGGAACGAAGTCACATGACTTTGCCTGTAATGCAACCCCCAACAGCCAAACCCCCCCCCCCCTCCCTTTTGATTGGCCAGAGAACAGTCACATGCCCGATTTATTTTGGTTTCGAGCGAAATTCGGACAGATCTGAATTTTCATCCAAGGAACATTTGGATTTGTTCGCATTCGGACTCGTTAGAATTCGGAAGCTCGGAAGCATCTGAGTTTCCGAATTAAATGAAATTTGTACCAATATCCATTCGGATATTCAGAAATTTATGTCTAGAACTTATATGTGAACCATGTCACTGCATGATCCAAAACCACCGCAGAATTTCTTTAGCCACTTTAGCAATCCTGCACTAGTCTTCCCTTAAAGCTTAAAGGAGAACTATGAGGTGAGTAGTTTTCACTCACCTCATAGTTCTAGCCGACCTGTGACAATGAGACTGTCACAGGTCGGCTCAGTAGATCGGGAAGTGAGCGAACACATACCGTCGCTCGCTCACTTCTCGATCCTGTCACAGCAGAGCGCCGTGACAGGGGAGTGACTGAACTCCCCCCTCCCCTGTCCGATCCTCCAGCGCTGACTGGCCGAACAGACGGGGCGGGTACAGCTGGCTCTGCCTCTAGATAGGCAGAGCCAGCTGTCACTCACGCAGCTGGGTGGATCCAGACATAATTGTCGGGATCAGTTTCAGCTGCGGCATCTCAGTATACCACGAGCTGTAGCTCGGGGTATACTGAGCTTTAGGTGACGGGAGAACGCTAGTTTGTGTCCTCCCGTTACCCTTAGAACTATGGGGAAAAGCCCTAACCCCATAGTTCTCCTTTAACACCGGGAAAACATAACAGAAAAACACTGCAATTCAGATTAGTCATCTCCCTGCCTTCAGCCTGTGTTGGATAGTGAAGAAGATGCAGCATTCTAATGAGCTCATGCCTCTGCTCTCTCCTCCTGCCAGCATGTTCCCAGTCAGCAGACGAACACTGCAGCACACTTGAAAGGTTCCTAGCGGTGGCTGGCCCTCTCAGACTCTAAACTCTACTGTACAGTGCATTGCAAGACTCTGATACCAATTCATAGTCATGTGTAACCACATTAATTGGAGTTTTTTTTTTAATCTAGCTAGATTTTATGATTTGAACCGTTTTTTTTTTGCAAACGGAACTCCTTTGTTCTGGAATCCTAAAGAGTAATCCTCCTGCACCAAAAGAAAGCGATGCCACAATCTGAAAGATATGCAGTATGTGTGAAATAAAACACATAGTGGGGAATTTTATCAAAACTGGAGCAGACAAAATCTGGAGCAGTTGCCCATAGCAACCAATCAGTGTCTATCTTTCATTTTCAAAGCTTAACTAACAAATGGAAGAGAGAAGCTGATTGGTTACTATGAGCAACTGCTCCAGATTCTGTCTGCTCGTTTTGATGAATTCCCCCCATAAAGTCTAGTGTGCACCAGCGTTTGAGATGAGTTTGTGCTTTGCTTTCCTTCCCCCATACAAGAACATATAACTCCATGACCATGTGAAGGAAACTCATCAGAAATGATCATGTTTATTTGTTTTGGAGCATTGGAAAGAAAAAAAAAAAACACACCATAGAATTTTAGGCAAAAAGTACCAAAGCAACATGGCCGGCATGTGTTGGGCAACAACAGCCGAATACTGACACACGTTTCGGGGCCTATTTCACATGCGTTTCAACCATTTTTCACCTGGAATCTAATTCGAAAACTATGTATCTTGGGTGAAAGTTGTCTGACTCTTGAGTGAGAACATATAGATATTATATATATATATATATCTATTTATTTTTACTTCATTGACTGACAGTGTGTGTGGGAAACTGAACTTTGTCACAGTGTCCCACAAAACATTTTTGCCCTGGTGGCGTGAAACAGAGCACTTTGCCTTCATGCAGGGACTTCAGTAATAAAGACCGGTCACTGCTTCTCTCTCTTTACTTGTGCAGGGTGACTAGTCTTGTATCCGCCCCCCTCCTGTAGTGTTCTGCAGGGAGTCTGTAGTGGGCGGGGCCTACTAGGTCCCTCCCACAGTTCTGTTCTCTGCTTGATTAGCTACAGCTCAGTGATGATGTCACTACTACTTTTATAAGGTGATATCTGGATTTACAAAGGCATTTGAACTTGGTGTTATGTGTGTATTTATTCCATATATGTGCTGCAATCTAGTAAGAAAGCACATCTGCCCTTTACCAATGTGAGGTTCCTGTAATAAAGACCAGTCAGTGCTGCTCTCTCCTTGTGTAGGATGACTCCCCCTCCTTCCCCTGTACTTTTCTGCAGGCATCCTGTAGTGGGTCGACCTGCTGGGCCCCTCCCACATTTCTGCTCTGGGCAAAGGCTATGCGCAGTACAATGATACAATGGTGATGTCGCCACTAATGTTACAAGGCAATATCTGCATCTGCAAATGACGTGTGTAAGCAAAGTGGATTTATATCCTATGTGGGTCCAGTTTTATATATTGAAATACACATGTTTGGTACCTGGAGTTCAGCTTTAAGCTTCCCTGTGCTCCTAGAAGCTTTTCTATGGGGATGGTGCCTGCCCACATAAAGCTTCTTGCAGTCAAGGGCTGATACAGGAGATAGTAATGTGTATGTGGAAGGTCCTCCTCTAGCACATTCACATAATCCAAATGACAGTGCAGTTCACTTTTCTCTAAATGTCAGGAAACATCGTTAACACCTCCGCTAATGTATTTTAACACCACGTATGTGATAATGCAACAATCAGCATCTTCTTTGCTTCCATCTGTACACTTACGCAGCACTTCCCGACATTTGTTTAAATTCATTTCTTTCCCACCACCTTCTGTTATTAAATACTTCCAAGAGACTAACGACTGGTTCATTAGCAGTGTAAAGGTCCCTGCCACAGATGTATAAAATGGTCAGATCTAGAACTACACAGGACCTTCTATGTTCTACAGACATGGCTTGAAACAAACCCGTGCTGAGCAAAAAATCATTTTGATTGTAAGCTCTCATGAGCAGGGCTGTCCTATCCCTATTGTATTGATTGTAACTGTACTGTCTCACTTTAGCTTGTAAAGATCTGCACAAACTGTTGGGGCTATACACGGTCAGTGATAACGTTATGACCATACTCCTAAAATTGAGTAGATCTCTTTTTAATGCCTGGTGAGGCATTGACTCCACTAGACCTCTGAAGGTATACTATGGTATCTGGCACCAAGCCATCAGTAGCAGATCCTTTAAGTCTTGTCAGCTGGGAGGTGGGACCTCTATAAATCGGGCTTGTTTTTCCAGCACATCCCACAGATAGACTCGATTGGGTTGAGATCTGGAAAATGTGGAGGCCAAATCAACACCTCAGACTGGTTGTTGTGTTCCTCAAACTATTCTTGAACTATTTTTGCAGTGTGGCATGGTGCATTATCCTACTGAAAGAGGCCACTGTCATCAGGGAATACCATTTCAGCAACAATGTTTAGGTAGGTGGTATGTTGCAAAGTAACATCCACATGAATGGCAGGACGGAAGGATTTCCCAGCAGAACATTGTCTAAGCATCACACTGCCTCCGCCCTCTTGTGTTCTTCCAATAATACATCCTGGTGTTACCTCTTCCCATGGTAAGCGATACACATGCACCCAGCCATCCACATGATGTAAAAGAAAATGTGATTCAGCAGACCAGGCTATCTTCTCCCATAGCTGTATGGTCCAGTACTGATGCTCACATGCCATTGTCAGCAAGGGCACTCTGACCGGTCAGCGGCTATGCAGCCCCACACACAACAAACTGTGGTGCAATATGTTCAGACACCTTTGCATCGGAGCCAGGATGCACTTTTTCAGCTATTGGAGCAACAGTAGCTCTTCTGTTGGATCGTACTACACGGGGCAGTCTTCTCTCCCAATGTGCATCAATGAGCCTTGGCTACCCTTGGCACTTCTGGTAGGTCCTGACCACTGTAGACCGGGAACATCCCACAAGAGCTGCAGTTTTGGAGTTGCACTGGCCCAGTTGTCTAGCCATCACAATTTGGTTCTTGTCAATTAACTAATCCTTACACCTGCCAATTTTTTCTGCTTCCAACCTCATCAACTTCAAGGACAAAATGTTCACTTGCCCCGATATATCCCACCCAATTCCAGGTGCTATTGTAATGAGATAATCAATGTTATTAATTTCACTGTATAATAATAATAAAGAGAGGCTGCCACATATGCTTCAACACTATAGGATATGCATATTCGTTCCATATAGTTGCATGGAGTGACTCAGAAAGTACAGAATCCATTAGATCTAAATGACCCTGAATGAGTGTGTAGAAGGTGAGGTCAGAACTCTAGATCTGCATACTTGCTTCAGGCCATTAACTGGAAGTACTGAATTTAGATCAGTATGGCATGCCGGCAACGAGAACTTTCAGAAGGAGGTTAGAAATGCATGGTTCAGGGCTTCAATTCCAAACAATCTGGTCACGGCATGTAATGTCAGCTTAGGTACAGTCGGGGAATTCTACTGCCTACGAACATCTTTAAACACGGCTTTATGCTCAGCAAATGCCAAGATGAGGTAATTATACAGCAGAGTGCTGATGTGTCTCCTAGTTATAAGATAATTAAATATTGATGTTATGCTAGCAATCGCTGTTTGCGGAAGATCCCCCTGGGGAACGTTACACAGGAAGCGTTACAAAAGGCATTATACAAAGCAGCCTTTTAGGTTTGCAAAGCTGTTGTATAGTGGCTTAATGGTGAACTGTGCTGCCTTGCAGAACTGGTGTCCTTGGTTCACTTTTCTGCTGGGTATTTTACACATAAGAAAAAAAGGGGGGGGGCTGAAGCTTTTAGCCATTATGTGCTAGCACACACAGCATATTACCAGCCAAATCAATTTAGGGCTGGCTTCATGAGTGTGTTACTTACGGTGACTCCTGAGTAATAAGTGTATTACTATGACGCACAGTACCACATCATTCATTTTGAATGGCACCCCATAAAAAGAATGCTCCCTGGCCAACAAAAAGGTCCAGTTCCGTAATGCCCAACAAAAGTTGTAAGGCTTAACCACGTAGCGGCTTTACAGATTTAATCTGGACTGGCGCCAACTCATTCCGCCCTGCCTCTCTAACAGCCAGTCTTAGCCATCTGGCTATGGAATTTTTTGTGACCCTTTTTGATACCCCCAAACAACATGACTACTGAGTGACTTTCTGATACCTCATGATAATGTGACACACGTCTTCAAAGTTTGAGTTGTGAAAAAATTCCTTTTGACTGTAAGTTTGATTGGGAGAGATAGTAGGAAGAGCTATGTCATGTGTGCAATGGTAAGTAGAGGACACCTTGGGAGAAAAAAAGGATCAGCCCTCAGCACAGTTTGGTCAAGAAAGTTAAATAAAAAAAGGCTCCCTGATGGATAAAGCTTGCTGCTCACTGATTTGGTTGGCTGGAGTCAACACCACTAAAAGTAATGTTTTGAGGGGAAGTAGCCACAAGGTCATAGAAAAATGAGCTATTAGCATCAGAGATGTGCTCCCTATCTGCAGCTTCTTTATAATAATCAGATTAAACAGAAATAGGGGAAAGGCATAGCACAGCTAGAATTCCCATGGTTGGGCTAAGCATTAATTCCTAAGGCTTCATCCCTTCTGTTTAGGGGAATGAGTGAGGGCACTTTCGCCATCTCCTGGTTTGCTGACAGGTTGACCTGTGCCAAACCTCACTTGCCCATCATCACTGTGAATACTTCCCGATTCAAAGCCCATTTGAATTCCTGGATCCGGTGCCTGCTTAGGAAATCAGCCACAAACCTGAATGTTCCCCTTCATGTGAGCTGTTATGAAGGATGTGAAATTCCTTTATGACCCACTCAGAATCTCACTTGCTAGATCCAGAACTCACCTTCTGGTGTCGAATTCCCCCATCTCTATTTGGTAATGTATGGCACTGCTGTGCCATTGTCTGATAATACCTGGACCAACTGGTCGACCAGGCACTCTGTACCATCCTTGGCCCAGGGGTGCGCCCTGATCATTACATGCAGCAAAGGACACTTTCTTAATCAAAATGGATATACGGGAATAACGTAATGGCTTGCTCCAAGACCCTCCCAACCTAATGTCACAAGAGGAGCATTTCTTTAACAAAAGGAGGTTTGACTTTTCCAGAGCAAAACATAACAGACACACGCCAAACCTTTTAAGACACTAGATAGCATCAATTAAAGGGAACACAGGTATACCAAAAAACACACTCCCGTATGTCAAAAAAAAAAGGTGCACAAGAATAACACATGAACCGAGTTGCCACTGATGCTACATCTAAGTGTTCAACTTGTAGAGGGCACAGTGGAGAGTGAAGTGATCATTCAAAACTATTTCCAGCTCCCGATCGCCGTTGCACTGGACCCGGCTCCTGTCTAAATTGGCCCTGTATGTATGTGAGAAAGGGACCTTGGATTGTAAGCTCCTGGAGGACAGGGGCTGATGTGAATGTGCACTATGTAAAAATTGTCGGTGCTATATAAATACCAATAATAAATAATAGTAAATACAGCTAAACAACACTTTGGTATATTGTAGTACTCAATGACACTGGCAGACAAGTGTCATTTTACACAGCAGCAGCTGCAATTTGACACCCGCTCCTGCTATGTAATGCACAGCAATTGCTGGCTGTCATTTTGACAGCTGGTAATTGTGTCAGAGGAGCAGCGGCGGAGCGAGAGGAGCTGAACGTTGACGGTACACCCTAGAAACTTTATTGAAGTTTTCTCAGCTCCGTCAGGTGGTTAAGGCTTAAACTTCTAGGTAGCTGAGAAGGGTTGGAAACTTTAACATTTCATTCTGTTTGGGAGATTTCCCTTCCTAGCCTGGATACACAACATGATGTAAAAGTTAATCTCTATAAAATAAGATAAATAAAACACTTTAGATGTCCCTGTTGTTAGATGTTCCCACTATTCTGGCTCTGCTGACAACTATAAAATATTTGTTTTCCATCACTTTCTGACAAAGTGACATTGGTTCCCCACTGGGGACGCAGAAAGCAATAGTAGGGGGGAACTCTGTGTCCTCAATTTCTATTTCAAAAGGGAAATATCAGAGATCTGTTTAGACAATGGCAGCTGGGGTCAGCGGTCTGTTTGGACCCTTGGTTCTCAACTGGTGGGTCGTGGCCCAAAAGTGGATCACGACCCCGTGTTCAGTGGGTTGCCGTGTGCCTTCCAATTTTCTAGGTGAGAGGCTTCTCAGCCTCCTCCTAGCACAGCACTGTCTGTTCTTGCACTAAGCAGCCATTCAAAATATGCTGCCCAGTGCAGAGCGCCAGCTTGAGGTGGGGTGGGCTGGAGCTATGGACACACGGGAGCTCCATCTATACATGCATTATTTACAGCTCCCTCGCATGTCCTGTACTGAAGTGACATCACATTCTGGTTCCCAGCACCTCTACAGGTGAGCAAGTGAATTGTACAAGCAGTGCATGTATGGATGGAGCTCCCTCACAGCAGCCAACACTGGACTCCAGGCTGAGGATCCACCCCAGTTCTCGTAAGGTAGGGAGTGTGTATATGTGTGTGGGATTGTGTCTGTGGTTGTGTGTGTCTGTCAGTGTTTTTCAGGGCCCGTTCACACTAGCACAACGAGTTAATCGAACAGTCCTGTGCCATTAACGCACTGTACAATGCAATTGTACCTGCTACGCGTTCTAGTGTGGGAGGTGCGTTGCGATTCATCACCACCTCCCACCCACAGATCAAATCGATTGCACCAGATCACGCGGTACCGCAATGCCTATGCTGTGGGTTCTTCTATTGCAGTGCGACATGGATTGCAACTTAATGACCAAGGACAAATGTGGGTCCTGAGGTTACACAGGTTGAGAACCACTGGTTTAGACAATGCCAGCTATGGCAGCCTCCATACTACATTGATGACAGACTACTTTAAATTCTGTGTCCCTACAGAAATTTCTCCTCAGTTGCTATTCTATGGCTGGGCACACACCTTACAACCATCGCAAGACTTTTGTCTTGCAATGGTTGTAAGGTACTTAAAAAAAAGTACGATCTGCCTATCTTGCATAGGCAGATCGTACTTGCGATGATCGCAAGCCACACCCCCTGAGGGGCGGGCTTCCGATGACCGCAATGTCGAACGGGCAGTGTGCGCTTGCGCACACCGGCCCGTACGGCTTTTATCGTACGGACATGCCACAAACCCGCTGAACATCGTACGATGCTCGGCGGGTTTTCCAACATGTCCGTAAGTTAAAAGTCGTGCGACCTTACAGTAGTAGAGGTCGCACGGGTTCCACACACCGTACGATCGCTGGATTTCCCGCGATTTTCGCAAGGTGTGTGGGGACCTTAACACATATGAACACACAAGGAATGGACCAGAATCCCTACTAGAGGGACACCTACAGCAATAATTAAGTCCCTTTGCTGAACTCTGCTTCCAAAAATACTAGTTGCTTGGCTCTCAAACTGACACTCTGACTTCTATGCTTTGACTCACTTACCCTGAACAAGTATGCAATCAAAGACCTGCCACTTTTATCTAACTTCCCCGACCTGACTGATGACGCATACTTCACATTCATGACAGGCTTCCTCAAATTGTCCACATAGAGATTTTACCTCACTCCTGACTCGAGAAGCATAGAAGACAGGGTTCAGATTGGCAGCCAGGACAACTACACTTTTCACAAACAGATCAGCAATGCCAGCAATTTCCTGCAATTAAATGTTTACTTCATGGTATGTGCTGCTGGCTACCTTGTCTTACAGCTAATATTGGATGCATAGTGTCCTTTCAAGCAGTTTATAGTAACACTGCGACGCAGTATTACAAATGGTCAAACAAGGTAAACAAAGCACAATGATGCCTGCACTATTACAAAAGACAAGTCGGCAGCCAACTGCCCCTTGAAGGTCCGTCTTTGTGGTGTCCCCCCATAATGATGAACGATGTCAGGGCTTCAATAGTGGACTCTGACCTCCCCACCAATGCGCTACAATCTATCCTCATCCGCATCATGCTAAAGAGCGCAACACTGACATCATAACTGCTCGCCCGGAAGCGGAAATGCGTCCGGTCGTTACGGAAGTTGAGTTAGAGACCGGAAGTGGCAGCGATGGTAAGCTAATAACATTCCCCGAGATAAGATGTGATATTTATTTGTCATCTTCCTCCGACTTTATTATGTATAAGGTGTGGTGAGCCAGAGGGGCGCCTCTGCACAGTCTCCACAATTACCTTTGTGTAATGACATTCACCTCTGTGTACTGACATCTACCCTCCATACACCTCTGTATACTGATATATACCCTCCATATACCTCTGTATACTGACATCTACCCTCCATACACCCCTGTATACTGATATATAACCTCCATATACCTCTGTATACTGACATCTACCCTCCATACACTCCTGTATACTGATATATACCCTCCATAGACCTTTGTATACTGACATCTACCCTCCATACACCCCTGTATACTGACATCTACCCTCCATACACCTCTCTATACTGACATCTCCCCTCCATTCACCCCTTTACTGACATCTAACCTCCATTTATCTCTATATGCTGACATCTAACCTCCATTTATCTCTATATACTGACAGCTGACCTCCATTCACCTCTGTATACTCACATCTAACCTCAATTTACCTCAATTCATCTCTCTATACCCCCACCCCCATTCACTCCTGTATAAGGACATTTACCCATCCATCCACGTCTATATATAGATTATATATCTTTATTCACCCCTTTATAATGAAATATACTTGCTCTCTATACATGACACATTACCTCTCTATATGTGACACATTCCCACAGTAACTGCTATATACATGATCTAGACTCTTAGTTATTTCTGTATACATGACTCAAACCCCTGCTCAGCTCACGCATTTCATTTTTGACAAATAGATATTCTTTTTACAATTCTTTGTATATCCTTAGGAGAGCGAGTATTCGGATCCGGAACTGGCAGGTTTGGGAGAGACAGAAAATGGAGAAAATGCCCCAGTGTACTGCATTTGCCGCAAGCCAGATATCAACTGCTTTATGATGTAAGGCTTAATTTATTATCTTTATTTAATCAATGTAATTGCTGAAAAAAATATTCTTACAGCAGCTATAGTTGTCTTGCAGGTTTCTTAGATATTATAAATCAGCCTAAAAGAGAACTATGACCCAAGCTTTTTTGCCCATAGTCTTCGTCAGGGTCGCAGGAGGACATCTACTAATGTCCTCCGGTGACCCAAAACTCAGTATGTAGCAGGCTATTTCCCCCTATATGCTGAGAGCGCATAGCCATGCCACAGCCGGGACAGATCCCGACAATGTTGTCGAGATCCACCTCGCTGGCTGATTGACACCTGGCTCTGCAGGGAGATGATTGGAAGGTGAGCGAGCAACGGTATGTGTTCGCCCACTTCCCGATTTATAGGGCCAACTTGTGACAGTTTCATTGTCACGGGTCGGCTCGAACTCACCTCATAGTTCTCATTTAAACTGACAGTCACCACTCCCCACAAGGAGATGATCCGGGAACTCAGCGATTGGCAGTTTGTGTTCACTGACTTCCTGATCAATAGAGCCGACCTGTGACAGCTTGAATTATGGGGATGAGTGTATTTTAATCACGCCACAATTCTCCTTTAAAGCTGAAATCCATCCATACCTTTAGTTTTGCACAGGTGTCCAGGCTCCTCTCCTGTACTGATTTGTCTACTCTGATTTCATTGCACATTGTTCGCTTCTCACAGTGTGCTTTAGAAGCTGCAGCAAGTCAGATAGCGCCCACTTCATTTCTTGGCTGGAGGATATCCAGCATCATCTAGCTGTTTCCTCCCCAGCCATACTGTCCCTGGTTTGCCCCTTTTGTTTGGTGGAGTTCATATCTCTCAGCATCCTCCCCCCAGCTATAATTTGTATGCATAGTTGCATAGTAAAGCACAGAGACGTAGTAGATACTTCATTGGGTCTAAAATAAGATATGTATAAAATGGAAAGATTTCATTTAAAAAAATATAATTAGCATGTTAATACGTGTGGGCAGGGAAGGCAAAATATAAGCAGATTAAACTTCAGCTTTAAAGTTAAAAATCTGTTAATTGATTATTATGTATTCTTTAATGTAATGTATGTATATTAACTTACTTATGCTGGCTTTGTTTGCTGCTTAGTAGTGCCACACAGTAACTGGGCTCATTCACTTTTTAAAGGTGCCCATACACCTTACAACCATCGCACGACTTTCATTCTGCGATGGTTGTAAGGTAATTAAAAGCTCGTACGATCTGACCATCTTGGACAGGCAGATCCTACTTGCAATCATCGCAAGCCCTCCCCCTCCCCAATGCTGAGCGGGCAGTGTGCACTTGCGCACTCCGGCCTGCGCGGCATTTGTCTCCCGAGAACTCCACTAACCCGCCGAAAATCATACAATTCTCGGTGGGTTTTCAAGCGTGCTCGGAAGACAAAAGACGTGCAATCGTACAGTAGAACCGGTCGCACGCCTTCCATACGGATCACCCGTGATAATCGGCAGGTTATGGGCACCTTTTAGTCAGTAGTGATTTGAATGAAAGAAGTCCTTAAAACACAGCTGCAGCCAATTATATTTTTGTCTTTGCTTTGCATAGTGTGGGAAAGGCTTAGACTTTTAGAAAACTTTGGTCGATTGTATGATTTTCGCAAGGTTGGTGGCATTTCTGCACGTCAAAATTCGTACGATTTACACTGCACATGCGCAGACGAAAATACGCGCGGTTGATTACCACAATTCGTCCAGGTGCTTTCTTCTAATTACCGCTGATCCAACCTTGCGATAATCGGGGCAGGATGGGGCCGCCATATGAAAATCGTACGACGTTTCGATCATCGGACGAAAAGTGTAATCCGATGATCGCAAGGTGTATGGGCAGCCTTAGAGAGGACTTTTCTGTTCCTGTTCTTGCTGACACCCGTCACCTGAAACTCTTTACTAGAAAATGTGTTCACTACTGTCTGAGTTTACGGTGGGGGGATTTTTCCTTTGTCTGACATGGTCAAATAGGAAGGTAGAGGAAATCACAACAGCATTTGTAGTATTTAAATTGTGTATTGCTTGATGTCAACATGTCTGTTTTTTGTATAGTGGATGTGATCACTGCAATGAGTGGTTCCATGGAGACTGTATCAACATCACAGAGAAGATGGCCAAGGCTATTCGGGAGTGGTACTGCATGCAGTGCCGAGGTAAGGAAAGCCAGTTATTGGGATTAAAAAGGATAGGTCCCAAAATATTACAGAGGATGCCGTTTTGGGGACTTCACAGTTCGCTAAGAACTGATAACATCACTGTGGCATGGGCTGCAAAGTGCCCAGTAACTAAAATCCTGACCTCGGTGAAGTCATTGGTTCAGTCAGTGGATATGCTGTGTTTTGAAAGAAATGACAAGTTGTTCACAATGGCAGCCTACACTAAGCTCTGGTGACATTTCAAAAAAAGGACTATGAGGTTTTTGTGTCAACATTCTCTTAATAATAAAGTTAAAGAGTTGTTTCCCCATGTCCACCAATTAGATTTTGGCTCTAGGGGCAGGTTTTGATCCGATTGGTGGGTGAGAGGAAAGTAATTCCAGTTCTTAATAAGAATACCTTGACACATCAGACCATAAGTCTCAAACAACCTGTGGTAATAGAAACATGGGAGATGCCTTTGCAGATTTGCATTTAAAGTGTAGCTCCACTTTTGTTTAAAAAAAAAAGCGAACTCTATACATTGCAGTGAATTTAGCAAACCTTTTGAAGATTGATTCTTTTCTCTTATTGTTCGTCACAACATGTCATTTCTCTGACTGATGCCTGAATGGGAGGGTATGTCTGCACTCTAACCACCTGAGCACATCTCAGTGTTCATATGAAAAAAGCTGCTTTGTCTGCATCCATTTAGATAAGTACAGGTTTTGCAGAATATCTTTCTGAAAAAAGAACCCTTGGTGCAGGTGTTGCCTAAAACTGGGCTTCTCTCTTAGTGAAGACTTCTGAGAAAAGCACTGAGGGAATCATACAAGCAAGAAAATAAATTTTTAGGGTCATTATGTGCTCCGACCGTGCATGGAATACCTCCAGGTTGATATTTTGCAAGGAAACAATATTTTGACTTTCCTTGTCGCTTTTGGAAAATTAGAGGAGATGGAAATGGAAGTTATTTTTTCAATTGGTAAATCCTTATAGGGGCTGAATTATAAATCATTTGCACAGCTCTTCCCTGTGCAAATTATATTTTCATTGCTGTATGCCTACTAGAGGGACCCGAGGAGCATAGGAATTCCCTATGTCTCTTATCTTTTTATCTCTTTCTTGTCCTGTGCTGAAGTATGTTATGATTTGTGACTCTGATTTTGATTGAAAAAGCCTTTAAATACCATTGTGCTGCTTCCTGCCCTCTCCTCCAGTGCTCTATGCTGACATAGATGAGTAACAGCCACACCACGCAGCACAAGTCTCGCACAGATTTGATTTGAAGAGAAGCGGAGGGGGCATGTCAGCCTAGTTTTGTAATTGACTGATTAATGATTGTATTGCACTGCACAATCATCTTTTGACACCCTGTACAACTGAAACGGAAAACAGAGAGAGCTCCTCCATCGTGTAAAACGCTTTAATGTAACGATATAAGAGGAGCTAAAATCATACTGACAAACAAATGGAGTAAATAAGCATAGAGTGTAAATCAGCAAGACGAAAAACTGAGATCGTATGTATCAGGCTTAGCCGACAAGCTGCTTGTCCTTCCTGGTTTGCGCGTTTCAGAGGGCACGCCTCCTTCCTCAGAATCATTGGTTTTCAGTTTTGTGGTTGCCTTAAACCAGCAGAGCTGCCTCGAGAGTACATCATATTGTTTTTTTACACAGTTACTGGTGCAGGCGCTTGTGTTATTAACACCCTGTACAACTGCTGTAACTTGGAAGTAGAGGTAAAACTGGAAAATGGTGGGTTGTAAGATGCATATGACTACATTTTATTTTTCTCTCAATCGGGCTTTCAGTTGCAAAATGGCTAGTGTAGTATATGCGCTGTACAGTGTACACACTCCCTTTCTCGGCATCTCTGAGATGCTGTGAATGGATTTAACTCCTGCATCATCAGTGACCACCCAATGGCTGAAGAGCAATTCCGAGAACTCGGAACTGTCAGCGTTGGAGGGGGGACAACAATGAGGACCAAAGTTCAATCCAACAGCACCGGAGAAGGGCACACTTTTAAGGTAAGTGTGCTGTAATGTGCAAAGCACTGTAAAAGATACAGGCTCCATTTTTTTTTTAAATCCTTGTCTGGGTTTGCTTTCTATCTTTGAATGGAGATTGGATGGGTTATTGTGATGTAATTGCTGGGAAATAGCATTTTGTTTTACAGTAAATTTATATTTCCAGATAAATATCCCCACCTGGAGATTAAATACCGACATAAGAAGAGCAAGGATAGGGAAAAGGATACCGAGCGGGACGAGAATGAAGAGGTAATGAGGAGCGACAAGAGGAGGAATAGCACGAGCAGTGTCAGTAAGGTAATCAGTACACCTATAACATATGAGACGCCATGGCACAGTTCTAGGTTATACCATTTTAAGGCACAAATCCACCCAACTATCAAAAGGCAAAAGCCAAGCTGAATTAATTCAGATTCACTGCTACTGATGCCATCTCCTCGGAAACAAAAGTATGTCTGTACCAGCTTTGGCTGTATGTCTGTATAGCATGCTGAAACTCTACAGACACCCTGTATTGCAGAGGTGAGCACAAGGAGGTGTTGCTGTTCACCCAAATGCACAGTACTCTAGTTGCTCTCTTTTTATGTGACAATATGTCTGGGTGATTTAGCCTATAGAGGTGGAGTAACAATTTAAGGTTTTTAGGAATAGATCCCAACATTAATTGCTGATTTTTACTACCAGAGCTGTAGTATATGCCTACTTTCAGCGTTTCTATCAAAACGCTGATGAACACAGTGTTTGTCTGATACATTTGTGGAATGCATTTGATATCTAGACTCCTAACAGCCTGTGTTTCATCTAGGGGTCGGCCAATCAGAGGCCATTAATGAGAGCTTGTCAAAACAGATTTTGGCTTGCTACCCATTGTAACTTGAGGTGGTTGAATTGGACTGTTGCCCGTTCTAGTCACACTGAACAATCCATCTTTGTGAATTGGAGTGTGTTATATGGAACATTCTCTGCATGATATCTGCTAGCACATAAACCTTGCACTTCCTGGCAGTTCCTGTAACTATAAAAGGGCATTCTGGAATGGAATAAAAAGATGTTTGCTTGTTAATTTTATCTGATACAGTAAAAGATTTGAATGCATTTTAGGCTATTTGTGAATGATTTTGTTTACAAACTATTTGGCGTTAATTTTGCTGTGTTTAGCCAGTTCCACGTTGGAGAATTGTGTTTAATATTATGGACATTTCAAACACAGCAGGCAAAAGTCTACCCGATGTTTAATTACTTACTTAGACAATAATACAAAAGAAAAGGCACTGGCATACTTTGGACTCTGCTGTTACCGATCCTGATGTTTTAAATGTATTTATATTTAATTTCATTTATAATTTAATTTTATATTTGTTAGGGCTGCAACTAACGATTATTTTCATAATCGATTAGTTAGCCGATTATTAACTTCGATTAATCGATTAGTTGTATTATTTAAAAAATCTCTCTCCCCTCCTCTCCCCGTCCCTCTCTCTCTCTCTCTCTTAAAAAAAAATCTCTCTCTCTCCCACCTGTCTCTCTTTCTCCCCCCTCTTTTGCTCTCCCTCTTTCTCCCAAACCAACTAATCGATAATGAGAATAGTTGCCAACAATTCTAAATCTATTATTATAGATGTAATCGATTAGTTGTTGCAGCCCTATATATTTGTAATTTATATTATATTTTAATTGTGTATGTATACTTAATTTCACTCTTTTAGTGTGAAAGAGAGTATGTTTTTTTTGTATTTACTATGGGCTGGTGAATATATGTTAGTGTAGATAAGAGGGTGATATTCTCACATTTAAAGTAGAATATGAAGAGACACCGGCACTCCAATAGTGAATCAAATACGTCTGTTTACTTGACGTATGAGTATCATAGTGTGATACACTTAAAGCACGATTGCCAGCCGTCGACTACGGTAGCACCCACCCTTATTTCTTTGGAAACTGTGGTTTCTGAGTGCGATGGGTTCACTGACTACGGTTGCCAGCTGTCGACTACCGTAGCACTCACCCTTATTTCTTTGGGAACGGCGGTTTCTGAGTACGATGGGTTCATTGACTGCATTAAGTGTATCACAGTATGCTAGTCATACGTCAAATAAACAGACGTATTTGATTCACTATTAGAGTGCCGGTGTCTCTATACAGTGGGGCAAAAAAATATTTAGTTTGGGAGAACTTGCACAATTGGTGGCTGCCTAAATACTTTTTTGCCCAACTGTATATTCTACTTGATATCTACCATGGTTGTCAGCTTTCGACTACCGTAGCACCCACCCTTATTTCTTTGGAAGTGGAAGTTTCTGAGTGCGATGGATTCATTGACTTTATTCTCACATTAAAAAGGAGAATTATAAGGCAAGTGATTTTCACTCAGCCTCATAATCTGAGCCGACCTGTGACAATGACAGGTCGGCTCAGTAGATCGGGAAGTGAGCGAACACATACCGTCGCTCGCTCACTTCTCGATCTATCCCTGCAGCGAGCCGTGACTGTCACTCACGGCTCCCTGCAGGGATTCCCCCCTCCCCTGTTCGATCCTCCAGCTGTCAATCCCCGCAGCTGGGTGGATCCAGACAGTATACCGCGAGCTACAGCTCTATACTGAGCTTTGAGTCACGGGAGGACGCTAGTTTGTGTTCTCCCGTGACCCTTAGGAGAACTATGGGGAAAAGCACTGACCCCATAGTTCTCCTTTTAAAACTCAACTCCAGAAACACATAGATAACACTGAAAATAACACTAAATGTACCTAAATGTGGCTTGGTATTAGCTTCTTGCAATCCCTGTAAAGTACAAGTCACTAACAGGAGAGAATATCTCACAAGGCCGCTGCTGCTGCTGCTATTTTATATATACATATAATAAGGGGTAATTTAATCGGTTGTGGACAATAGGCTTGCTGCTTACGCCTAAACACCCCCAAATACTTTACTGATGATTTTTTTTTGTTGCTTTCTATTTTTTAACCATTAATACTAATGTTTTTTTTACATTTCTATTCATCCTGTTTATTTTTCTTTTTTTACCCTAACAATACAAATAGCACAAAAAATTTAGAAAAGCCGTTATTTCATGTCTCAAGCATTGTTTGTCTCCGATAAAATGATATTAATGACAAAATGATTGCCGAATAAACAGGCCCATAGCAGATATATAAGAATAGCTCTGTTCCATAGGGGGTGTACAGGTGTGAAAGCTGAAATGGTTAAATTGTGTTTATTTGAATAGAGAAGCCATACATCCAACTGTGGCTGATAATAATGCCCCTGTTGCTCTGAATGTAATATTTTTACTTTTCGACCTCTTGGAGGTGTGCTATGCTACCCAACAAAGTATTAAACTGCCCTATATGTGTTACTTGTATTTCAGCAGCAGATTAAACGCTCTGCAAGGATGTGCGGTGAGTGTGAATCTTGTAGCCGCACAGAAGATTGTGGACAATGTGATTTCTGCAGAGACATGAAGAAGTTTGGAGGTCCCAACAAGATCCGTCAAAAGTGCCGCTTACGTCAGTGCCAAGTGAGAGCACGGGTAAGAGTGCCACTGGGTGAGCTTTGCCTTGTGAGTGACCTGTCAGAATTGTTATTCCCTCCTGCTTTTAACACCCACCCCACACTGTAGAAAAGGCCAGTTGAGCTGTTTGCATAATAAGATGCCTTCAAGAGGTTTTCCATATTCAGCTAGAAAGCAGAAGGTCTGTGCATATAGCCTGCCCTTTGCTGACAGCTGGGGTCCCCACATTTTATTTCCCATTGATTAGTTGTTTGAAACGGCTTTTCCAGCGAGACCCACTTAAGGATTTGAAAACCTTTGGTGGGTTTCTGAGGTCAGGTTGCACTGAAGTTCCTCTATTAAAATAAGTACATATTGAGAAGTTCAAAAAAAAAGGAAGGCATCGGCCTAGCACAATCCATCAGCTAGGGAAATTCATCTGTTGTGAGTTTCTGATTGGTTGGTGTGTTTTAGTCCAGTTTGCTTTTTGCCCGATAATAATCTTCTCATACATCTGCTATGGGTTATCCTTAGAAAATGCTGCGTGTTAAGGACGATGAAAGTACAGTGTTTAGGGATACCCCAGAACCGTCCAGCCTTGCCGAATCTCTCTCCGATGATGACCTTCCACTGGACCCAGAACTGTACCAAGAACTGTGTGCTGGAGGAGCTTTCGATGACCAGAACTTGGTAACTGAACTTTGCTGGGAGTAGATGGAGATACCTCTAGCTGTAGAACTTTCATAATAAGACTTGTGTTTCTGCAGCCGTGGCTCAGTGACACAGACGACGCTCCGTTTCTCGATTCTGTGCTGAGGAAGAGAGCCGTCAAAGTAAAGCACGTTAAGAGACGCGAGAAGAAGTCAGACAAAAAGGTATGTCAGTTTTTGCCTCGTGGAAGCCTAGGTTGCCCATACTCAGGCCAACTTTTGGTTAGCATTGGAACTGCGTCAGTGAGCTCTAACAACAGGCCGTCTATGGGATGTAAAGTAACTGATCCTATGCTCCTTGTTGTTAAGGAACATTTTCCTGAATGCTGGAAAATCTCTTGCAGCCAATCTTTGTTACCAGTGTCAGGTGCAGGTTGTACAGTAAAAAACATGATATACACACAGTTGGTTAAAGGGGGACACCCATGGACTTTCTGAAAACCTAATGAGTTTTCCTCTGATGCCAGGGCTGAAAGGATGTGTTGAGCTGATCAAGCTCTCAGTAAGGCATTCACTCTGCCTTGCACTGTTCTTCCTTGGAAACAATGGAGCCTCAGACGGCATGCAGGCTTTGAGTCTATGAAATGGTACCTATTGCTCCCCCATCTTGAGGGTTTTTGATTGAGAACCAAAAGTGCAGATACACTGGTGACTGGGCTATGTTTTGCCCAATGTTTGTGTTTAGGTATGCTAGACATGGGTTACAATAAACCTTTTCTGAGATGAATTTTGTGGCTGCCATTGTGGTCTTCTGAAAATGCTCAGTGCATGGCTGTTATGCATACCTACTGGCTTAATTACTTCCTGAATCACTGACCATGAACAAGTATGCAGATTAGAGAAGCTGGAGAAAAGGCAAAGGTCATTATAGGTTTACTTTTGAGTCATTGACTAGACCGTTTTAAAGAAGAACTCCAGGAAAAATGTTATCAACCCTTGCAGTGGGGCTACCCCCGCACTGCAAGGGTTAAAGTGACATTAAACCCTCAGATTTTTTAACATAAAACAATACTGAATGTGTGCCTTACTGTAATCCATGGTAGTTTCCCTTCTCTTTGCTGCTCTTCCTTTTAAATCCTCATGTCTTCTCATGCTTGGGGAGAACTTCCTTTTTCAGCTCAGGGCCTCTTCCTGTAGTGCTGGCTCAGGTTTCAAGCCTATACAAACTTATACACAGACACCGTGTATCCATTACTGAGACAAGGCAGTCTGCTGCAAAACAGAAGTTCTGCCCAGCATGAGAAGAGATACGGATTTAAAATGAAGAGCAGCAAAGAGAAGGGAAACAACCATGGATTACAGTAAGGCACACATTACAGTATTGGTTTATGTTAAAAAATCTGAGGGTTTAATGTCACTTTAAGTGCTCGTTTGTGTCTAGGTGCTACAAAAAAAAATTATACTCACTAGACCATCCGAGCTGGCTCCCTGCTTCTGTTATCACTGAAGTGTGTCACCTCCGTTGCACAGATGGACTGCTCCCCTGCGTCCTTATGTCTATACACAGTCTAAACATAGTGTGTAGAGCGTAATGACACCAGGTTCCTTAGACTGTTGCAGCAGAGGGGGAAAGACATTCTAGACACCGGTCTAAGAACAAGCCGGCTCGTAAGGTCTGGTGAGTGTAACTTTTTTTTTTTTAGCACCTAGACACAAATGAGCACTTAACCCTTGCAGTGCGGGGGTAGCCCCACTGCAAAGGTTAATCATTTTTTTCCCTAGAGTTCTTCTTTAAAGGAAGTATGAGATCCAGACAACTAAAAGGAGAGATCCACAGCATCAGCCATCACACTCTTCTTTGTAAGGTTTCCTTTATTTTATTTTACAATACAACTAGTTTAGATCATGTCAGATCAGGGTCACTTGTATAAAGTAGAATTAAACTCTCCTTTGTTTTTGCATATAGCTACTGCTAGCAAGCAGTAGCTATATGCAAAAACATTTTAAAAAGTTACCAAAAAAGGTAAAAATGTACTTGTGTCTCCGCCGCTCGCTCCTGTCTGAAGATCTGAAGGTTCTCGAGCAGCCATGCAGGATGACGGGGCGGGCACATGCGCAGTAGAGATCTTTGGCGTGGAGAAGAGGAGAGACACAGTGGAGCTGAATGCACGCAGCCGGGAGCGTGAACGTGGGGCAGACACCGTGGGACAAGAAGAGACAGGAGTCTGCGCTGGATCAGGGACCGGCACCAGCTCTGAGGGACTGCTGAATAGGAGGCTGAGCAGGGCGGCGCCGGAGGAGAGCTCAGCCTCCTGTGACAACAACAATAATATAGCTCTCCTCCCCGCCCTACTTGGCCTCCTGACAGTTTCTCTCCTCCCCGCTTGACAATGCTCTTTGTCAGAAGGGACGCAGAGCAGCGCACAGCGGTGAAGAGAGAAACTAAGAATGCACCGCAATTTTGGCCGAAAGATGGTACTTCCACCATTTTGCCCAAAGTGCCAGTTTCAGCCGATATGTTTTGGTGACCGAAATTTCCATGCATCCCTAACAATTAGTTTAAAGTGACCCTATCAGATCGGGGTCACTTGTATAAAACATACAACATGCCTGCAAAAAAAAGACCATGTACTTACCTTTACGATTACCCATTTCTTGAAAATCCGCCGCTTCACTTCTCATCATCCTCTACCAGTATTCGACCAGTTGGATCTGTCGAATGTCACTTACTGTGGTTCCTCCCGTCGGCTTATACATCCTGTAGTGATGTGCACGGTTATGGGTGAAACTCCAGCAATTGCTCAGGGGAGCAGGTTATTCACACACTCCAAAAGTGTGAATAATTGTAGAGGACTGTGAGCGGTGAAATGGTGGCTGTTCTAGAAACAGGCTGTCATAAAGGTAAGTATATATAGTCTTCATTTTGTGAAGACTATATCATGTTTTACATTCTTTGCTAACAGGCACCCATATATGCATTTATACTAGATTCCTTAAGGCTTCTGCACAGCAGCACTCTAGGAAAAGTAACAAAAACACCCTAAATCAGAGCTAGAACATGTAATGAGATCAATAAATTATTTATCTGCAGGCTTGTTGAGACTCGGAGTATTGAAGCCAGACTGGTTTCGTAAAGTACCCTTCCAGTGACCATGTAAGGTACTTTCTGAACTTTCTGAATCCTGGTTGCAGTTCATTACACAGAATTCAGATTAAAGTTAATCCAGTGAAATTTCTGATATCCACACAGCTGTGTGGTTTGTTGGATACAATTAGTAGCTTGTGGCTTTCACTTGTTGCGTAGAATAGTTTATTAACAATAGGTCCTCAACCTGTGCTAAATGCACAAGAACAGAGTACTGTAACCTGCTTTTTGGTAAAAGTTAACAACGTTTAAAAAGTAACTCCCATGATAACCCCTAAAATAAATATCTTCTCTCCAGGGCCCATCCGGTCTTTTAAAATCAAAATGACTAACCTTCTGACACAGAAGCCCCACTGCACGAAGACTGACAACTCAGCAATCTGGTTTCTTTGGAAACAAGCACTGGGGGCCTCTTCACTTTGGCTTATGCACACTGCATCTCCATAGGCTTTAATTGATTCCGATCTCTTTGCAAATTGACAGGAGAGATGGGAATCAATAAGAGCCTATGGAACTATGGTGCGCATGCGTCAAGTTGATCGGGAAGTCTTCAGTGCCCACGTTTCTATGGAAACTTGATCGCTGGGTTGCAGGGCATACTGCAGCGAATTCTGCATCAGAAGGTGAGCATGTTTTATATTAATCAGAGAGGTTTTTAATGGAGAATATTTATTTTAGGGCAGTAATCAAAAGCCAGCCATGTACTGCTCACATTTTGGCTGATTCCTGCTAAGTCGGCCTTGTCCGCACCATCCAGCTCAACAAAAGATGATTTTTCAATCGACTTTTGTTTGGAGAAGCTAGGTGAAAAATTGTCGGCCAAACTTCAGGTGAAGTCACTGCTCGGGTATTCAGCAGGCGCAGGTCCCGGCGGCTGCTGAACACAATAGCCAGCATGGAAGATTCCTTTATCCACACTGTTTAGCATAGATGGGGGAATATGGTTTCTCTCGTTCAGCCTACCTGGCTAAATGAGACAAAACTAAAGGTGTGTGGCTAGCTTTATTTACCCTTGTAAATGATTTATGCTAATCACAAAAGCAAAGGCAACACAAACGTACTCCAGTCACCAGTCTGCACGTAAGCTAACAATGGTATGTGATCTTTTCATAGTTTGGCAGTAATAATGCCTTTGTAAAGCCAATGTTTGATTATTCTTTTATAAACGTAAAGGGCTGGTTCATCCAACATTGATGTTTCATTTGTTTGTAGTGCTGGAGAGTTAAATCATCTAATTGTTTCTTTCAGGAACTCTAATGCTGAGATCTTTGTACTTGAGTTCCCAGGTGTGCACACATGCTGTGGCCATTATAAAAGTGGTCCCAATATCCCCTGGTTTTTTTACATTTGTGCTATAATATGACTAGCAAATGTGTGCCGACCATGAAAGAAGTCATTATGGAATTGGGAGTAAAATTCTCTATAGTCCCATTAATACATTTAATAGCTGCTTCAGATTGAGTTCCTCCCGTGAGAAATACCTGCCATAAAGAGAACATTACTTACTGTTCATAACAGGCACCTTCGGGTGCTTGTACACTGCCTCCACTCTGCTGTAGAGTGGATTAACCCCGAAATCCAGAGTGCTCTGCAGTGTACTTACCGATTAGATTGCAATTAGATACAAATGGTCCAGTGGAAGAGGCACTCACAGGTCGTAAAATGAGGCAACATAGATACATTTATTGGTCAATGTTTCCAAACATCTGCCAAGAAATGTATCTATGTTGCCTCATTACAAGGCCTGTGAGTGCCTTATAAATTTAATGTTTTGGCATTACAGGAACGTGCAACAGCGTAATTGATTTGAGGCCGCATTCATGCCTGTAAGTTTAGGTGCGATTAGGGATTCCTGTGTCAGGAACTTGTGTTTTCTTGAAGCAGGAATCCCTAAGCTGCCATTTACAAGTGGCAGCTGTCGCCCGTTCAAGTTAATGATCGCGTGACAGAGACTGCATGTAATTGTATACGATTTCTACGCTCGTTGCATGCGGACAGAAGTCAATCACTCTCCCTGGATGCATAATCGATGTGTCCAGGGAGAGTGATTGATGTCTAACTGCATGTAATTGTATGTGATACGATTTCTATGCTTGCTACATGCGGATAGGAGTCAATCACTTTCCCTGGACGCATAATCGATGCGTCTAGGGAGAGTGATTGATGTCTAACTGCATGTAATTGTATCACATAAGATTACATGTGGTGTTTACATGCAACCGCTGTCACCTGATGATTAACTTGAATGGGTGGCAGCTGCCGCTTGTAAACGGCAGATTAGGGGTCCTGCTGCAGGAAAAGGCAAGTTCTTGATGCAGGAATCCCTAATCGCACCTAAATATACTGGTGTGAATGGGTCCTGTGTTTGGGATTAGATAGAATTGTTAGGCTATTCAAACAGTTTAACCAGCCTGGTAAAAACATTTAGGTTTCGCCTATAGCAAATCAGATTTAATATCCTATGCTCATGTCCCTGGAAAATGGCAGAAGAAATGTGTCAGGTAGAGCCAACATATCCTTTCTTTAAATTCTGAACATTATGTGCCTTCACAATACTGGGCTTTCAGTGTCCTGATCTGCACTTGTCATATACTCACTGTTTTTCACTGTTTTATGTATTTATTTAGAAAGATGACAAGTACAAGAGACACAAGCAGAAGCAAAGGCACAAGGATAAAGCCAAGCACTCGGAGCGCTTGGAAAACAGAGATTACTCATCATTACGTCAGTGTTTAGGGCCAAGCTGTGTCCAGCCAGCCCGAGCCGGCTCTAAGTACTGCGCCGATGACTGCGGCATGAAGCTGGCAGCCAAGTAAGTGCAGCAGCCTACATCGAAAGTTTCTACTTTCATTAGACTCTTCTCTAACAAAAGATGTGCACCTTTCCATATTGTATAAACTTCCATCCATGTGCTTATTAAAGGTCACCGAAACAGTATCGAGTCTTAAACAGCATGACCCTGCCACCCTTTTTACCTGAAGCTTTATAGTTCACAGATCCATAAACATTGGGGGGGGGGGGGGTTTCAAATAAAGGGATTTGTTTCCAAAATTGTGTTAGCATTAGGTAGCAATTTAAAGATAATGTATAGTATTTTCAGTTTTTATATTAATAAACACATGTGAATAGTTCAACATGATGTAAATAATCTGAACAATTGTTAAGAGAGTTACAGAGTGATTGCACTTGACCCCTGATAGTTCACTCTAGTGGCCAATGTACACATCTCTAAATGCATCTAAAAAGGGTTCAGACCACAGGTTCACTCTAAAGCTGGCTTCCTCGGCATCTAATACTTACCTTCTCTTTGCTCCCTCATTACACGCCAATGGAACCAAGGAGAAGAAGCCCCAGGTCAATCCAGTCAGTGCTTAAGCAGGGCTGAGGACCATCTCTTTGCTCCCATTAATATATAAATATGGTGCACTCTAAATGCCAGCATTCCACCATTTTGTGCTGTAGTGATTTAATGCATATTGTGCTGTGACCAAATCCTAGACGGGAACGTGTATCACCAGCATTTGATCTTTTTCTATTTAAATTCTATTTATACCTTACAAAAATACAGCAACATTTCTAGAGCTCTACAGCAGCCTCTTTATCAGGCAACAGTGCCTGATAGAGATGCTAGTATAGAGTTCTGACAGTGGTGGGCCATTCACTAAGCACCAGTGCTGTCACAAAAAAGAAGAGTGAGGCGCATGGATCCCTATTCTGAGAAGTAAAGGAGTTTCTATTTACTCTTGGTGCTAGATGAACCAACAGGGGAGTGTAGGAGAGGTCCAGAGATTATAGGGAACCTGTTGCCCTGCCCTGCATCAGGTGCAGTTTATGGTAAACACTGCATTATTAACTCACAGTGTTGGACACCATTGTTAGTTCCCTAGGCCATACCATTAAGATATTAACCATGCAAAGCAGAGTTCTTTAAAAAAAATTGATTTAGACCTTCTAGGATTTTATTATTAGTCTTTTTGCTTCATGTTCATCTTCAGTCGGATCTACGAGATCCTCCCACAGCGCATCCAGCAGTGGCAGCAGAGTCCATGCGTTGCTGAAGAACAGGGAAAGAAGTTGCTGGAACGGATCCGCAGAGAGCAGCAGCAAGCTCGTACAAAGCTTCAAGAAATGGAGC
This sequence comes from Nanorana parkeri, assembly GCF_000935625.1. Classification (NCBI taxonomy): domain Eukaryota; kingdom Metazoa; phylum Chordata; class Amphibia; order Anura; family Dicroglossidae; genus Nanorana; species Nanorana parkeri. Next base: position 292,650 of record NW_017306657.1, on the reverse strand, counting down.
GTCGCTTTCACGAGCTGGAGGCATTAATCAGCAAAGCCAAACAACAGCAGATCCGAGAGGATGAAGAGGTGTGCGAATTGTCAGAGCCTGTTCACACCACAGAGAGTGCATTCCAGAGCGTTCGGCCTCAGCAACACAACCCGACCGGCTCCCTGCATTCAGGAGCGGGAGGGGGAGTGATGGTGCATTAAAGTCAATGGCACCTCAGCCAAGCCCCCCGCCCGCAGTGCGATCGCCGGCATTTGACCGCGTGGCACACTAGTGCCTGCGTTCAGGTCCAGTGCAATCTGCAAAAATGATTTTGCAGATCGCACTGGACCGTAACGCAGGCACTAATGTGCCACGCGTTCGGGTCCCGGCGTTAGCACTGTGGGCGGGAGGCGTACTGCAATGCCATTGACTTCAACGCACTGCCACGCCCCCTCCCGCCCTGAACATAGGGAGCCGGCCAGGTTGCACTCCAGTACGTTCCAGAGTCTGGAGCGCACTTTTTGTGGTGTGAACCGGCCCTCAATCTTTGTTAAATCACTGGGAGACATTTGCAGCAGGAGAATCCAGGGAGATGTGAAAGAGTACTTTTTTTTAACCATGATTATTTACTTATGTTCAACAGACCAACGACGGGGACAGTGATGACACTGATCTTCAGATTTTCTGCGTGTCCTGTGGCCATCCAATAAATCCCAAGGTTGCTTTGAGGCACATGGATCGCTGTTATGCCAAGGTGAGAAAATTCTGAAGCACGCCAACCATATTCAAAGAAAATACCAGATAGAAGAAAGAAGCTGCCCGCAATCCTGATCCATATGTTTGTGTTAGGCATGTGGGGCTGAGGTGGATTGCTTACATACCTGAGACTTGCTTATGTACCAGGCATGTGCCTATGTACAAGGGAGAGGGATTTGCTATGTGTGACTAGGCAAGTTGAGAGTAAGGATGGGCTTGGGGCGTGTTCGCAGCTCCACGTGTCCCGGGACAAATATCTGGCGCAGAACACAGTACCGTTTTTATGTTTTCAAAGATTTGGTCCAGGAAAGAGCTAAATAGTTAGCACTTCTGGAGTTGGGCTGTTCAGTGATTTACATCCCTCAGTACCTCAACTTCCATTAGAAAGCTAAAGTCTGTTTGGGAAGTCAGAGCCTTTATCTGGGTATTGGTCATCCTTGAATAGAACAACACCATGACACCACTGTGCAGAACATTGCTTTGTTGATGATAATGGCATACTTTGAACGCCAAGTGACCTGAGACTGTGCAGGTCACCGTAAGCTTCTTACTGTCTTAAACAGAGAGGATGTTAAGCAAAGAATCATGAGACCCGATGCTGCAGGCGGCTTCCTAAAATCTTTCTGCATTGGATGTTATAAGTTCGAATTGCTATTTAATGAAACTGTGAAACTGTATGTAAGTTTTTGTTGTTTTTATCAGAGATCGATAATTCTCCTATTGTGTTTTTGTTTCTCCTAGTATGAAAGCCAGACATCCTTTGGATCCATGTACCCAACCAGAATTGAAGGGTAATTTTTGTCCATGAACTTGCTTCACTGCACGTTACAGTCACATTTTTGTGCCCTGCCTTTGCTTTTGCTTATGTTTGGTCCTCATAAACATACTTGTTTTTCCATTTGCAGAGCTACCCGTCTCTTTTGTGATGTATACAACCCTCAGAGTAAAACCTACTGCAAGCGGCTACAAGTCCTCTGTCCAGAACATTCCCGAGACCCCAAGGTTAGGCTTCATTTTTTGTAACATTTTATAGCGGTTATATCAATGACTTAAAGCATAACTAAACCCAATGATTTAACTGTTTCCAGTTATAAGGCATTCCTCTGGTGATAACTGTTAGACCCCATTCACACTGAGCTACGTCAAAAAATGCTTTTTCAGCGCTGATTTGAGCTGAGCGACATTGAGCTACGTTGAGCTACAGTGCACATTTTGTCATGCTACGTAGCGCTACTTTTGGCAGTCTATCAAACCCTATTGGAGCCAAATCGCACAAAATCCGCTGGAAAAATAGGTCATGTTCGAGCGACAAGCAGCATTGAGCTGTGAGATGTGAACAGCTCCATTGAAATGCATTGGACGAGCTACATTGAGTGGAAATCGCGCTACAAATCGATCAGTGTGAATGGGGTCTAATAGATGCCAGTTTGCTTATGTCAGCTCTCAACTGAACTTTCAAGCCCCCAAATGGCTGGTGTCAAAGCTGATCACATGCAGATCTGAATAAAGGCTAAGATGGCTAAGATTTTTTTAACAATGATTATTTACTTATGTTCAACAGACCAATGACGGGGACAGTGATGACACTGATCTTCAGATTTTCTGCGTGTCCTGTGGCCATCCAATAAATCCCAAAGTTGCGTATTCAGCTGTAAAGGATGGAAGGGTGTAGTTCCAGTTTATGAGATATCATCAGTAGGAGCTTGGGAAGTATGTTCATAGGGAGGTGAAAAAGGGGAGAGAAAAGAAAGAAGCGTGTATTAATGTAATAGTGTTGGATTAAAATGAAGGACTGTCCAGTAGCTTGGGAACTATGTCCAAAAAGAGGTGAAAAATGGAAGAGAAAACAGAGGCATGTATTAATGTAATTGTGTTTGGCTTCAATCATTTCTTTTTTTATATGTTTCTTTTTTACAGGTATTTATATAGCGCCCGGCATTTTATGTAGCGCTTTACATACTGCACATTCACATCAGTCCCTGCCCTCGAGGAGCTTACAATCTAAGGTCCCTATCTCACATACATATATACAGGGCAGATTTAGACAGGAGCCTATTAACATACCAGCATGTCTTTGGAGTGTGGGAAGAAGCCGGAGCACCCGGAGTAAACACACGCAAGCACAGGGAGAACATGCAAACTCCTTGCAGATAGTGTCCTGACCGGTATTTGTACCAGAGATCCCCAGACCTGCGAGGCTTTTAGGCTCCTTTTTATATCCTCTTATCTGCTTTGCTGGAAAGCCGGTTGTCTAGAGAACTAAACAGCTAAAGCTGACATTTTCTTACAGAATCGAATCATTTAGAGCAGTGACTGTTCCCTTTTTCTGTCTACTGTGTTCAGATGGGGCCATGTAGCGTTTCAGTCAGAGACAATCTTGTTTCATAGGTGTACAGTATTTAGGGTTTATTAAACAAAAATGCAATATAAAATGGACCTAAAACTATTATATACAGTATACTATTAGAATATATTATTATATTTTGTAATATTATATATATTTTTTAAGGTTGCAGGCTCAGATGTGCTCACTATGATGCTGACTTCAAATACACACTGAAGTCACAAGAACTGTTTTTTTTCTTTCCCGTTATCAGGTGGCAGCAGACGAAGTGTGTGGCTGTCCCATCACAAAGGACGTCTTTGAGTTGACAGGTGACTTCTGCAGAGTCCCGAAGAGGAAATGTAACCGGCACTACTGCTGGGAGAAGCTGCGGCGGGCTGAGGTGGATTTAGAGCGCGTCCGCGTGGTACGTTCCCCCTGATGTGCAGTATATGTGAAACTGCTTAATTTGTGTTAGGCCTTGCTTGCATGAGTTGTTAAATAACTAAATCTTGTCCACTGCTTCTTAAAACCCTGGCAGTATTAGCACATATTTTGCAGGTGTTCATTTCCCTTTGGTCCGCCTATGTACCAACTCATTTTCCACAGCGATGCAAAAAAATTATTATTTTAGTTATTGTTCCTAAAACTAAAAATAAACACTCACCAGACATTTTTTTGAAACCTGTGTAAAGAAAGACTCATTTCAGGGATGCAACGGGCCATTGGGGTAGTAAGCTCTGCCTATATAAGGTTGAACCCCACTTATAAAAGAACTCTGGGGAAAATTATTATTAACCCTTGCTGTGGGACTATCCCCGCACTGCAAGGGTTAAGTGGCCGTTTGTGTCTAGGGAGGAAAATAAAAAGTTATATTCACGTGATCCTCTGAGCCGGCTTGCTCTTAGTCTGGTCCCTGGAGCCTCTCTTCCCCCCCCTCCACTGCAGCGATCTACGTCCTTGGATCGGGTGAGTATAACTTTGATCTTTAGCTCTAGACCAAAACAAGCAGTTAACCCTTGCTTTAAGGGTTAATAATTATTTTCCATGGAGTTCTGCTTTAACTATGAGAGGTTGGTGTTTACACCACCTTAAACTAGTTGTCAAAAGAGCTGGAAGAGCTTTGATTTTTATTTTCTTTATTACATTTTTCTAATATTTTACTTATAAAAGAGAGCTGTGCTCAGAGAAGTATGGAGGCTTCCATTGCTGCCCACCCTGCTGCAAATGCTCATTGGCTAGCTGTTTGCTTATCCAAAAGTTTCTGTTTTTTCAGAGTCACTGATTCCAGGTGAGTGCTTCACAAAGTATTGAAGCCATATAGAGCCAGGCCTGTAGCATTTTCAGTAGAGGTCAGTGGCAGCCCCCTTATTTCTGTCAGTACAGGCATAGAGCATTATGCACAGTAAAATGTATTTCCTAGTAGAGTCGGGTAGTGCTGCATTGGTGGTTTGGGTTTGACTGTTTAAAGCTGTCTTGACAGGTTTTCTTTATACCCCAGTCTTCTATTGTGTCGTCTAATGAACCTTTTTACCGTTCTAAATAGGGATGCACCGAAATTTCGGCCGCAGAAACATATCGGCCCGAAAATGGCACTTTTGGCAAAATGCCGAAAGTGCCATCTTTTGGCCAAAATGGTGCATCCCTGCTTTCTCTCCTCCCCGCTGGGCACTGCTCTGTGACCCAGTGTGGAGGAGAAACACTGTCACAGGAGGCTGAGCGGTGCAGGGAAGGAGAGTGATGTGAGCGGTCGGTGTCTCTCCTCCGCACCGCTCAGCCTCCTGTCACAGATTAAGAGAGCGGTGGTGTGGGGGCGGAGACAGCTGTCACAGGAGGCCGGGCCGGCGGTGCAGGGGAGGAGTCAGATGTCAGAGGAGCTCCAGCTCCCCTTTCCGCACCGCTTGCTCAGCCTCCTGTGACAGCGAGTCAAGATGGAGAGCGGTACAAGCAGTCAGTGATCGCTGAGTGTTTGTAAATAATTGAGGACAGAGTATGTTTACTGTGTCTCCCCAATTATGAATGAATGGGAAGTGATCTACATCACTTCCTGTTCATTCACTATTGTGGACACAGTAAACATACTATCTCCACAAGTTATGAATGAACAGGAACACTCAGTATAGAGGATTCATATTTATTTATAACAGGGGCTGCAGAAAAAGAGATTGAGGACTCTGTATCCTCAATCTGTTTTTCAATCTTGAAAGGGAAATATCAGGGTTCTGTTTAGACCCCCAATATTTCCCCGAAGCCCCCCAACAGTAAAGTAAAAAATAAAAATATTTAATAAAAATAAAATATTAAAAAAAAAATTGAAAAACTTAGATTAAAAAAAACATTTTTGGTTTCGGCCTGACATTTTTTATTCATTTTGGTTTAATTTCGGTTTTGAAATGTTCATTTTGGTGCACCTCTAGTTCTAAATAACCACAGTGATGGTGAGGGAATTTCTCCCCAAAGGCAAGCATTGAAAACTCAACAGAATTCTAACCCTCCTTGACTCCTCTTTTGAAGTTCTGATTGGAGATCTGCTTTATTAACATAATAAGGATTTGATGGTATGAAGAAAATCCCCTTTTACTGGACCAGACCTTTTTCATAGAACCTTCTTTTTTTGTGTCCTTTCAGTGGTACAAACTGGATGAACTCTTTGAACAAGAACGCAACGTCCGAATGGCCATGACCAACCGTGCCGGACTCTTGGCTCTCATGTTACATCAAACCATCCAGCACGACCCCGTGACCACAGACCTTCGCACCCACATCGAACGCTGAGCCTGAGAAGCTTCCATATCTTGTCTTTACGGAAAGAGAGAGGACTTTGTATTAAAAGCTGACCTTTCTTTACATTTTATAAAAGTTGTGCCGAGCTGGTGTATAAAGAGACTGCAGTTTGTTCGGAATATTTCTTATGTTTTGTTCTTTCCAAAGTTTGTGAATCTCACACGGTTTATGTACATGGTGGAAATTCAGTCTCTTACCGGCCATTTTTAAATGACAGAATCTTTCATTGTCATATACTACATTGAAGCGCACAGAAGATTTTTTGTTTTTTGTGGTCTGCTGAGAATAATTTCATGAGTGTTCTGAAGACAATACTTTCTAGTTGGCTCTTTATTAGAATACACTAGCTGAGAGATTTTCAACTACAATTTTCCACATTAATGTGTCTTGTATTTTATTGGAATTATATGAATCTGATATTTTTTTTAATAGACCACTCCATGCAAATATGTATTCGCTCGTTTATTCCTTTAAACACTGTGAACGTTTTTTTTTTTAATTTATCCAGTAAAATTACCCAAAATCGCTCCTTCCAGATGCCAGATCCGCATGTCACCTAAAAATCGAAATCAGGCTTGCATTAGGGGTATGTGCAGGAGAGGAAAGTATTTGGGGCAGTACATAGGAGATGGAGAGCTCAGAATGGAAAATGGTGGTGTGATGTTAATTCAACGAGCGGGCAGGGCAGTAATATAGAATTGCATTGTATGCGAGGTGTTGTCACTTTTGTATTATGCAACCATATAGAATTGCAAAATTCGGTGGTTAAAAGCTGTGTATATGGCCATACAACTCAATATGCATGCACAAGCAACTCAAAAGTAACCAAAAGCAACTGCCAAACTTACAGTCGGCTCTACAAGTTTAAACAGAGTCCCGGCGGCAAAAGTCGCCGGGAGTCTGTTTAAACAGCCCCGATGCTGGCGACGTACACTGTACGTCGTCAGTCACGAAGGGGTTAAGCAGCATTTTCACTGCAGTTCTTCCCCACTCTCCAATTCTTCTCCTTGACGATGGGTGACTTAACATGGGGCATGGCGCATTTGGAGTTGAAAGGGAAGCCTTTTCTGTGTATTTGGTTGCCATTGTGCCACTATGGTAACTTGTGCACAGATCAGGTGGCTTATGTTGCATGAAAATCAAAATCCTGCAATGCGGGTGATTCTTGCAAGATTTTGGCTGAATGCCAGGAAATTGTCTATATATGTCACCACAGCATGTGGAATGATTGGTCACAGCATTTCAGAAATGCCAGGGAGAAGTGTATGTGCAGGACCAGAAAACATTAAGACCTCATTCACACGAGAAACGGCCGGCACGTACAGCTCCGTGCTGCGTGCACAGCCGTATCGAGCAGCTCCCGGGAAGGACAGGTGCTGCATGTGGTTAGTACACAGCCCCTGTCTTTCTCTATGGAACTATGTGGCCGTGCGCTGCCCTTCGCTGACCCCAAGTGCAGCTTTCCCTGGAGCTGCCCTACACGTCCGTGCGGGTGTCCATACTTGTACGCTGACAGGATGGATCCTGTCTGCATCCGTGCACGGACACCCGCACGGACGTGTAGGGCAGCTCCCGGGAAGGAAAGGTGCTGCGTGGGATTAGTACGCAGCCCCTGTCTTTCTCTATGGGACTATGCGGCCCTACGCAGACCCCAAGTGCGGGGTGTCGCGGCTCGGACGCAGACAGGATCCATCCTGTCAGCGTACGAGTATGGACACCCGCACATACGTGCAGGGCAGCTCCCGGGAAGGAAAGGTGCTGCGTGTGATTAGTACGCAGCCCCTGTCTTTCTCTATGGGACTATGCGGCCCTACGCAGACCCCAAGTGCAGGCCTGTGCGGGTGTCCCGGCTCGGACGCAGGCAGGATCCATCCTGTCAGCGTACGAGCACGAACGTGTAGGGCAGCGTACGGCCGCGTAGTCCCATAGAGAAAGACAGGGGCTGCATACTAATCACATGCAGCACCTGTCTTTCCTGGGAGCTGCCCGATACGGCCCTGCACGCAGTAAGTACTGGGGGTATTTTTGAGGGCCTCCCACAGAGCGAGCAGCAAGGGAGCCTTGGAAAGGTAAGTAGCAGTGGGTGAGTTTGGTGGTGCCCTATCATAGCAAACTATCACTTTGCCCATTTTCTTTAAGCAACGCTTAATATAGAATTTTAGAATGTGGTCTAGTTGGTCTAGTTAAGACAGGGCTGAGGACTCTTTCTTTCCCCTCACCTAAACTGCAAGCACTGCCACATTGGAGAAAGGGAAGGGAGTTGCATGCTTCTTCATGCTCTGAAGTACTGGGTATTTTCTTCACTTGCAGAGGCTGAATGGAGCAGCAGGAGAGCAATGGGTAAGTAAGTATGTGGACGGGGCATTAAAGTATGGGGCACCAAAGCACAGGTTTTCTTTAAGGCGAAAAGTCAAGTATAAAGACTGGTAGTCTGTAGCAACCAGTCAGAACCTGTCTGTCATTGCTGCCCATAATCTGTTTTTAGTGCCCCTGTAACCAGCTCCTAGCTTTCTGACATCAGAGTTGTGCAGGGATATGAGGAGGGTGACCCCTGGTGACCATGTAAAGGGCGTTTCCTCATTGTACCTAAAATAAAAATGATGGGCATTCATAATATAGCAGGCACCTCCACTTTCCCACACATCTATTCTGATCTTATGTAGAATGACCTGGGACACCATGTAACCTTGGGGGTGCTCTGTTATGCAAATAAGCAACACCTGCCCTGGTTGGTGGTGCTGGTCCAGTCATGCATCCTACTATTGGCACATCACTATGCCGGGTGGCATTTAGGGGGTGCATGAGGTAGTACGCAGTGGGCCACTGTCGATAACTGTGGGAGGTGGTGGGTATTCATTCACAGAACAGAGCCCCCGGGGGTGATGATGATAATAAGGTCTGACAAACCCCAAACTAAGTGGGAAGCACAGGGTAGTCATATTGACCTCAATGCATCCCTCATATTCCTAAAAATGCAGTAACAGAAATGGTTAGATATAAATCTCATGTCTGTTGTGGGCAGCCAGAGAAGATGGCACATTTATAACCACTTTTATAGAACACAGACCAGCTTAGAAGGAATGCAGGCGTATCATAAAACCTCCATTTGCCCGAATCCTTAAGGCCTTGTTCACACCAAATGCAGAGCAGATCCGCTCAGGTTTCTGCACACGCAGTGCAGTGGGTTGTGCCGCGTTTTTGGACCGTTTTTGGTTAAAAAAAAAATGTTTTTGTTTTGTTTAACATGGGCTTTCAGTGCGTTCCAGGCATTTGCATGCGTTTTTGATGCGTTTGCAGAACCAGAGCAGGTAGCATAGGGCCAGCTGCAGTTTTTTTTACCTGCTCTGGAACTGCACGCTGCGATGTGAACTGGAGCTAAAAATACCATTGGAATACATTGGACGCAGTTTTGATCCGGTCTGTAACTGCTCTGCTCTGCGCTTGGTGTGAACAAGGCCTAAGAGGCTCCTAATGCAGCCTTGTTGTAAATCAGTCTAGGAAGAGCAGTAAGAGCAATCCACATCTGGAAGTCTGGTTTTATTTCACCTAAACCTGCATTTTTATACATCTCAACTTTCCACATTATTCTAGAACTCCTTCAGTAATGGAGTTGCATTTATACAAAGTTGTTACACTGATGACTAGGAAGCTGCCAATCAGTTCACATCACACACGCCTATATTACAAGGTCCAGATGGGTAATGGAACACATCAGACCTCCTAAGTAAGACCTGCATAAGATCCATATCATATTTGGTGTCTAACAAATCATAATTTCTTTACTGTAAAACCTTGTCAGATGGAAATATACAGTTAGGCTCTATATACCACCACAATGGATTGGAAATGAAACAACTGAGATGCAATTGAAGCGCAGACTTTCATCTTTAATTTATGCGGTTGAACAAAAATAACATATGAAACATTTAGGAATTGCAACCATTTTCCTACTTATTTCAGGGGCTCAAATATAATTGGACAAATTAACACAATCATAAATATAATGATCATTTTTAATACTCTGTTAAGAATTCTTTGCAGGCAATGACTGCTTGAAGTCTGGAATGCATGTACATCCCCAAGCACTGGGTTTCCTCCTTTGTGATGCTTTGCCAGGCCTTTACTGCAGCAGTCTTTAGTTGTTGTTTGTTAGTGGGACTTTCTCCCCTAAGCTTTGTCTTCAGCAAGTGAAATGCATGCTCGATCGGGTTGAGATCCTGTGCTTGACTTGCAGAATATTCCACTTAATAAAATGATTGTGTCGCACAGAAATAGTATCCAAATCTGTCGCCTTACATCAGCAAAAAATTGTGTGAAAAATATCAATCCCAATCTTGTTTTTTAAAACTCCTATATAATATAAACGCACAAAGTATGCATGAATAGAGGTGCATATAAATAAACATCTACATAAAATATGACAACAAATGTATTAGTGTGACTGTGTGGTCATCCACATTAATATAGTGTTAAAGTGCAAACCTGTTCAGTCCACATGTTGGCGCTATATAAATCCTATATAATAATAATGAAGTGCTTCAATCAGTGTAAAAGTTATCAGTCCACATTTAGTCATGCACTAACATTGGTGTATCCACTCGTATTGCATCTATCGACTGTGTCTTCACCCGTGTAAAATAACAACATCTGCATCTTACCTTATGGATAGACCTCTCAGAGAGAAGGTCATCAGCGTGTTACCCCGTTTGTAGCCAGGAAGGGGTCCTTCTGCCCTTAAGGCCGGTTCACACCACAAAGAATGCGTTCCAGAGCGTTCGGCCTCTGGAGCGCAAACCAGCAGGCTCCCTGCGTTCAGGGGCGGGAGGGGGGTGTGTCGTGCATTGAAGTCAATGGGACTGCAGCCACGCTCCCCGCCCGCAGTGCGATCGCTGGCACCTGAACGCGTGGCACATTAGTGCCTGCGTTCCGGTCCAGTGCGGTCTGCAAAAATAGTGCAGACCGCACAATGTGCCACGTGTTCTATCAAAGTTTGTGACTACTTTAGAATGTGTGACCGATCACGTGGTCACACTTTTTAACGTAATCCCGCCCAATTTTACAGTGGTGGAATATGTGACCGCCCATTAGGTCAAACATTCCAACGCTTTGTCAGCTGTTCCGGGGCAGATCGGCATCGCAGATTGCATGTGCAAGAGAATCGATCTGCATTACCCCATCTACCTGGAACAGCTGATCGGTCCTCAAATGTCACTACTATCCAACTTTCTGAGTGCGATCTCACATTCCACTGCACTCACAAAGTCGGACAGAAGTTACATTTGAGGACCGATCAGCTGTTCCAGGCAGTGAGCCAGTCTGCCCTGAAACAGCTAACAAAGCGTTGGAATGTTTGACCTAATGGGCGGTCACACATTCCACCGCTGTAAAACTGGGCATTAAAATGTGTGACCACGTGACCGATCACACATTCCAACGCAGTCCCAAATTTTGATAGAACACCAGCGATTGCACTGGGGGCAGAGGGCGTGGCTGCGGTGCCATTGACTTCAATGCACCACCACACCACCTCCTGCCTCTGAACGCAGGGCGCCGGCCGGGTTGCGTTCCAGTGCGCTCCAGAGGCAGAATGCTCTGGAACGCATTCTTTGTGTTGTGAACCTAAATCAGTGTAAGGATCGTTCCACGGACTCATCCAATGTTTAATCTCAATTAATACAATAGGTATCGCTCATCCACACCGACATTAAAACAGAATATAGATCATCGCACAGACCATTTGATTACCATAAAAACATCCCTTTATTTGTAAAACTACTCACATTGGATATGATCAATCAATGGCAAAGTACTAGTGCTCCTATGACTTGCACAGACAGCCCGTCCACAGGCTCCTCAGTTCCTCCTCGTGTCAGTAAGCTCTGCCCGATGTACGTTTCGTCTCAAACTACTTTGTCCAGGGCTCAGAATGTTGCTGGCCAGGTGGTGCATAATGTCTCCAATTCGTTTCCAAGGAGCCCAGGAAGCTTATTCCTGTAATCCATTGCTGGGTAACATCACTGAAGATAACTACCTATCTACATGTTTAAAAAGAGCATAAAAACTGAACATATAAAAACAAGAACCTCATTTGCCATCATCTCTTTATGATAAAAACATCATGCAAGACTAATCCACAGAGTACATAGCCTAAACTGATATACCAATGTAAGCATAATCAGGGCCGGAATCCCCACAAGGCCAACCAAGGCCTGGCCTCGGGGCAGCAGGGAGAAGAGGGGTAGCAGGGGTGTGGAATTCTTATCTCCCGATGCCCAGGACATGCAGTTCCGGGCGCCGGGCGGGTAGTTGTTTTCTACATTTAGCCCTGCTTTGGTCAGGCCAAGCTAAATGTACAGCGGGGAAGCCGTCGCTTGTTTTGTACAAGTGATCTCGCCGATGTCACCAAGATCACTGGTATGCAGCCTGCAGGTCTGCCATTCTCCATTGAGGGGGGGGGAGGGGGCACATTGAGGAACCTGGCCTTGGGGCAGCAGAGAGAGTACATCCGGCCCTGACCATAATTATTGAACATAGAGTTATCGAGAGCTCTTAAAGTACAGTGAGACTTAATAAAATCTTACTTCCTTAGCTATAACATAACCAGTATTCCAAATTCATTCATAAAATCTCACTTCCATGATACAACAAATTTTTCAAATGAGTTCATTTTAAAATCATGAACGAAATAATAAATAGTTAATTAACTTAACACTACAGATCAAAAACTCCATAGGCTCCTTCTGCCATCAGTCAAGCTATGACTGCAGGTTAAGGGCCTGGCCGGCTGCACGCTTTGTGTGTCTCTATGGACGCACACAGCTAGGTGCTGGCACGGCCGTGACCGTGCTCATACGGGTGCCTGCACAGCAGTCAGCTAGCTGATGGGGGCACCTGTACAGGTGCGGTAGGATTGCGGTCTGGATACAACTTGAGAACAAGGTAAATAAAAAATTAAAGGATAAAATAACTTTTTTTTAGCTAATCTGGCCAACATGAAAAATGATAATACTTTATTGCTGTGTAGAATGTGTACAGGGAAATGCCACGGGTGGCACGGCTGCCTTCTCGGCCAAACCTCTTACTTCTAACTAAAACCAGAAGTCAGATGGTTGGAGATCTCGAGGAGTTGGAACTTTCGATAGAACACCGGTGCTGCCACAAGTCGAGCACCCGCCGGAATCACTTCCTCTCTTAGTGGGTTAAAGGAGAAGCTGCTTTGCACAACAATGTCTGGGCCCGGGAAGCTGCCCCTTTTGCCCTGCGTTAAAGACGGCTCTGCTGCTGTACCAGAAGTCAGACCAGACAAGAAGGGACCTGGAGATCTCCTATAAAGGGCAAGTGTCTTTTTGCCAGATTGTTTCATTCTTTAGACATGTGCACCGGCACAAAATGTGTTTAGTTTTGTTTTGATTCGGATTTTGCGTTATTTAGTTTCGGGATTCGGGTTAGAAAATAAATTTGTTTCGGGATTCGGACAAAATTCGTTAGCGGTAGTCTGTACGAATGTTCGTTTCGTTCGTTCATTGCAGCAAAGTAACATTTAAGAGGAAAACATTTTTTTTCTCTCAAATATCATTTTGCTGCAACGAAATTTCGTACAGGCTACCGCTAACGAATTTCGGAAATTCGGATTCGTTTGCATTCTCTATATCTGTAATTTGGAATTCAGAAACATTTCCGAAATTTTGTCCGAATTTCGTTTCGGAACGTAACGAATCGCACATGTCTATTATTCTTAAAAGTACACTACAACAGTACGAGTCAGGACAGAAGAGTCATGCCCAATGTATATCAGACATCTCAACTCTCCCAGATGTTCCGGGTGACTCCCGCTAGATAGCGGCTCCCAGCAACCGGGAGACAAAAATGTTCTTCCTGAAAGGTTTACTCTGCTCTATCTAGCAGAGTAAACCTTTCTCTGCCCTGTTTTTTTTTTCTTGACATCGGGGCCGTCAACTCCGTCAGTCAGAAAAAAAAAAAACGGCATAGGAACGAATAGCTAGATTGCTATTGGCTATTACAAATTGAAATAGCCAATAGCAGACTAGCTATTGCACCCGCCCACTGCTGCTGTCAATCAGCAGAGGTGGACCTGAAGTTCTCCATCAGGTACTCCTTTACTGACTGACAGCAGCAGAGGGCGGGTGCAATAGCCACCTTGCTATCGGCTATTGCAAATTGAAATAGCCAATAGCAATCTAGCTATTCGTTCCTATGCTTTTTTTTCATTCTGACGGCAGCAGCTGCCAGAATACTAAAAAAACAGCAGCTAGCAAGGGAAGCATTAGCTTCTTCGCTATCTGCCATCATTTCGGGGGGGGTGTGCTCTCTTCCTTGTTGTTGCACCCCCCAACCCGCGGGTGGGGGGGGACAGATGGCACCTCCCTGAAATTACTTATTTCAGGTTGGGATCCCTGGTATATGCTTTGGGATGCCATTCTGAACGATTGGTAATGCACTGCAATGTACATGCGGTGTTCCCAACTTGCATGCTTGTTTGTACTCAGAGACCCTTTTAGCAGTAAGTGTGAGAATCTGCACCTTCAAAAATATATCCATGATGGAAGCTGCAATATTTTTACCCTAATACACAACAGTTTTAAAAATCAGAACCAGTTGAAACTCAAATTCAGACAAAAAACATATTCACACAAAACATTTGAGTGTGATGTCAGCATAGTAGGAGAAGGTGAGGACAGAGCACCAGCAGCTATTGTAACTGTGGGAAGACCTGGCAGCGCTGGAGCAAGGTGCCTGAGCCCCGATGGAGGAAATCACAATTCAATGTAATGTTTTGCTGGACGAGTGTGAATAAAAAACTGTGTCTGACAGTAGAAATTGCACTAATGGCAGTTTAACACTGACTCCACCGGCATTTTGCTTAAAACTGTGCAGCCGAAGCGATCATTGAAGCTGCTGCAGCGAACTGAAGCCCTGCAGAACAGCTACTCAGCCGTGGCACAGCCTCAGGTGCAACCAGAGATTTCTACAAGGCACCATAGTGATATATATTACCAGAGAGTGCTACAAGGCACCATAGAACAATATATCAGAGAGTGCTACATGTCACTAGACAGCTACATGTTAAAAGAGGGAGCTACATGCCACCAGGGAGCAGCATATAACCAGAGAGTGCTCTTTGCCACCAGAAAGAGTTATATGAATGTTATACTTTGCTATTGCAAACTACTTTGGGTCAGAAGAACTTCCTCTGGCATGTATTTCTTAGACAAATAAGAAGCATCGCGCCATAACCTGTGGAAAGCTATTCCAGTCCCTCCTCAGTCAATTGGTGTGAGCGGCCCCGCCCAGCCATGCACGGCCCCGCCCAGCCATGCACGGCCCCGCCCCTTTGTTTATCTACCAGCCACCATTTCAGCGCTAACCCAGCGAACCAATGGCTGACCGCGCTTGCGTTCCGAGCCTCATTCTGGCTGGCGGCATGTATGGCGGTGGGGTGCGGGAAGCGCAGTGCTGGAGCGGAAGAGGAAGGGACTCAGTTTCCGTTTCCTGCCCGTCTCCCGCCTGCTCGCTGCCTGCTGATTCCCCACACCGAATAAGAGAGGTAGGTAGGGGATCGGGACGGAAGTGTTCGGGGTCCTCAGTGTTGGACACCGGCAGGGATCTGGGGGAAGCCCGGGACAGCCGTGTTTCTCTGCCATATCTTCCATGTAATATATGTAGCTGGAGGCGTCACAACAGCTAATGTGCTGCACGCTGTGTATGTCATGTCTTCCTGTTTACAATGTAGGGGCTGCCATGTCATCTACAGTACACCTATTGGGGGCAGATCTGCGATCTATACACCCATTATATACACTGAGGGGGATTTACTAAGACTGGAGCAGCTGTGCGTGACAACTTATCAGCTTCTGTCTTTCATTTTCAAAGCTAAACTGCGCAAGTTGGAGATGGAGCTGATTGGTTGTTATGGACAGCTGCTCCAGAGTATATTCTCCTCACTGTGCAATGTACTGGGTGAGGCTCTATATCTAGGTAATAGACGTCTTCTACAAAGATGATTGAAACCTCTGACTTCAACAAAGCTGAACTTTATTTCTTTCAATCAAAACATAAAGTGGTGCAATGGTAGCATGATCCAGACAGATAACACGTTTAAGCCTTTATCAAATCCAACTGGGTTATGTGGAAGGCCCTGTAAACTCATTATATATACAGTACTGTGCAAACGTTTTTGGGCAGGTGTGAAAAAACTGTGTGACGTAAGAATGCTTTCAGAAATAAAAGTGTTAATAGTTTATTTCTATCAATTAACAAAATGAAAAGTAAATGAACAGAAGAGAAATCCAAATCAGTATTTGGTGTGACCGCCCTTTGCCTTAAAAACAGCATCAGTTCTTCTAGGTACACTTGCACACAGGTTTGGAAGGAACTCGGTTGTTCCAAACATCTTGGAGAACTAACCCCATATCTTCTGCGGATGTCGGCTGCCTCTAATCCTTCTGTCTCCATGTAATCCCAGGCAGACTTGATGCTGAGATTGGGGCTCTGGGGGCCAAACTATCACTTCCAGGACTCCTTGTTCTTCTTTACACTGAAGATAGTACTTAATGACATTGGCTGTATGTTTGGGGTTGTTGTCCTGCTGCAGAATAAATTTGGAGCCAATCACACGCCTCACTGATGGTATGACATGATGGAGAAGTATCTGCTTGTGTTTCTCAGCATTGAGGACTAGTGATGGGCTCGGGCATGTTCGCAGCTCCACGTGCCGAGCCTACCAGGAAGCTGACAGCGCCAATCACAGGTAGTGAGACATTATCCCGGTCCGCAGCTGCCGAGATCGGGATATGTCTCAGTGCCTGTGATTGGCGCTGTTAGCTTCCTGGCGGGCTCGGCACGTGGAGCTGCGAACACGCCCGAGCCCATCACTATTGAGGACACCATTGATCCTGACCACATCTCCAACTCCATTGGCAGAAATACAGCCCCAGACTTGCAAGCAACCTCAGCCATGCTTCACTGTTGCTGCAGAAACTCATTATTGTTCTGCTCTCCAGCCCTTCGGCGAACAAACTGCCTCCTGCTACAGCCAAATATTTCACATTTTGACTAAATCAGTCCAGAGCACCTGCTGCCATTTTTCTGCGGCCTTGCAGCCAAAAAGCCATACCTCCGACATGGAAAGAAGGCTAAGCGACTCAGCTATGCACGAAAACATAGGAACTGGGTTGCAGAAAAATGGCAGCAGGTGCCCTGGACTGATGAGTCAAAATGTGAAATATTTGGCTGTAGCAGGAGGCAGTTTGTTCACTGAAGGGCTGGAGAGCGGTACAATAATGAGTGTCTGCAGCAACAGTCAATCATGGTGGGGGTCCCTTGCAAGTCTGGAGCTAGACTTCTGCCAATGGATCTGGAGATTTGGTCAGGATCTATAGTGTCCTCAATGCAGAAGAATACAAGCAGGTACTTATCCATCATGCCATACCATCAGGGAGACGTGTGATTGGCTCAAAGTTTATTCTGCAGCAGAACGACCCCAAACATACAGCCAATGCCATTAAGAACTATCATCAGGATAAAGAAGAACAAGGAGTCCCAGAAGTGATGGTTTGGCCCCCAGAGAGCCCCGATCTCAACATCATGGAGTCTGTTGGGGATTACATAAAGAGACAGAAGGATTAGAGGCAGCCGACATCCACAAGAAGATCTGTGGTTAGTTCTCCAAGATGTTTGGAACAACCTACATGCCGAGTTCCTTCAAAAACTGTGTGCAAGTGTACCTAGAAGAACTGATGCTGTTTTGAAGTCAAAAGGTGGTCACACCAAATACTGGTTTGTATTTCTCTTCTGTTCATTTTATTTTGTTAATTTATGAAAAATAAACTATTAATACTTTTATTTCTGAAAAGGATTTTTACTTAATTGGTTCCTGTCTAAATTGGCCCTCCATATGTATGCGTGTAAGATAGGGACCTTAGATTGTTAGCTCCTTGAGGGCAGGGACTGATGTGAATGTGCAACTTTGTAAATGCTGCGTAAATTGCTGGCATTATATAAATACCAATAATAATTTTTATAATAAATATATTGCAATTCTAATGGACAGTGATCTGTGTCTTGTACACTGCACACTCAGTGAGCAAGAATCTATATGCCATATACTGTACACCTATTGTCAAGAATCTATCATGTATTGTACACCCGATGGGTGTGATGATTTATGTGTGTTATACTGTATTCCCTATCCTTGAAGTGCTTGTTTATGCATTTTATTAGGCTCAATACATACAGCTAAAACCTAAGAATCTGTTTTCAGCTCCAGTGAGGTTTGAAAATGATCCTTATCCTTGTGTAAAGGTTTTTGAATTGAACCTATTGCCTTACTGTGTACAGTACAAGAGTTACTGCAGTGTGATACAATGTTTAGCAATCTGCTCTTTACAGTATGTGAACTGGTGCAGGGTATATATTTCTTCAGAAGTCTCTAGTTTACATTGTTGGTGGTTATAGTGCCGGTGCTTTGCCATGAACTGCTTACCTTCTGAGTAAAGTATTACATATGTACAGTGTGGAGAGAGAGAAACTCTGGGCCTCCATCTGTGTTGAAACTACAAATTCCATCATTCTTTTGCCTCTGGAAGTCATGCCTGTGGCTGTCATGGTCTCGCAATACCTTATGGGACTTGTAGTTCCACAACAGCTGGAGGGCCAACGTTTGGCTACCTCTGCTCCTCTTTGTCTTCCTTTTTATATTATAGTAGCTGATGGTGTTTGATATACTGTACGTGTTCAGGGTACCGATAACCATGGAAATAAACTTGCACGTATTCACACTTATATAATCTTGTATCACAAATCTAGAGAAAGTATATAGCCAGTGAGGCGAGAGAACTCTGCGTGAAGCCAGGCAAACTAGCATTTGCAGAAGGAGAGCTCAGTAATGTCAATGCACAGAATTTGTGCAGGTAAGGTCAGGCACTTTGTCCTGGTCACATGTTGATTTGTTCGGTAGTTTTCATTCACTTCCCGAATTCTGGGTCCAATCTACAGTGTCGGGGCATTGCTGCTGATGCACATGATGGCATGGGAAAGAATAATGATCAGATCTTATGGTGGCATTGTGAGCCTTTCTATACACTGCATGTGTTCCAGCACAGAGTGTTAACTTAGTGTGCTATACCAGAGAATAATTCACTTTATTTTTTTCTTTGGCTTCTGATAAAAATGTGGTCTTTTTGGTAAATGTCTTGGTTGTTGACATGCAGGATACCAATAGTTGGCATTCATGGTTTTGGATAAAATATACTGGTTTTGCTTAAAGCAATGGCTCAGTTTTTCAGTTGTCTGTCACAGATATTATTATTATTATTATTATTATTCAGGATTTATATAGCGCCAGCAGTTTGCGCAGCACTTTACAAACTAAGGAAGACATTGCAAACTGCAATGCAAATTAAGACAAGATGGTAAGGTGGGCCCTGCCCCCCTTGCCATCAATAGAAGATATGACAAGTATCATTCTGTGTGCACATACACAGAAATAAATATAACTGGATATCTCTTCATTTGAATGACTGGATCATAGTACAAGTTTCAACAAAGTTTGTTTTTGTAAATGGGAATTTTCAGCGTAAGGGGGGAAAACTCGCCAAGAAGCCCTTCTGCTGCTGATCATTTGGGATTTCAAGGCTGCCGGCACCACAGGAAGCTGCTAGTTTTCTGGCATGTCACAGGCTGAATTGGAAAGGTAGTGCAGGTCAGGACACAAAGGTGCAATGTGGTCTTAAAAATCTATTTGAAAAAAATATTAAACAATAACCCTACGTAGTGGATAAACCTGTACCCCCATCTCCTTCCCGGCCACTCTTCCCTGCCTCTCTCTCCTGTTTCTTCCTGGTACTTCTACCCCCTGCTCTCCACCCTTCTTCTCTTAGGCTTGTCGTACACCAGTAGAATTTTTTTTTTTTTATAAATTTGTTTTGTTTTTAAACATTCGTTTGATTAACAGTTAATTGGTAATACTTTTCACCCTAAACTCATTGCTTTGTGACAGTGATAAAATAGCCATCTCTGCACCAATAACATACAATTACAGTTTTTGACCTTCTAGATTTATAAATCGCTGTTTGTCTATTTCCTGCCTACTATACATCACAATTAATGATTTAGCCCTCGCTCACACCTGAACGTTTTGTAGCGCGTTCTACGCTCGACAAACGCTCTACAAAACACTCAAAAATATAAATCCCATTGTATTCAATGGTCTCGTTCCCACCTTGGCGTATTTCCGCCCGTCCCTAACGCGCCTGAAAAGGTACATGTACTACTTTGGGCCGTTTTGCGCGTTTCCATTGTGACACAGCCAAGTAGCCTTCGGAAACGCGCGTCTGTCGCGCGACTTTTTTTTACCGCGGATTGCGGTAAAAGCGTGAAGGTCGCGCATATGCAATACGCCTAGGTGTGAACGAGACCTTAGAGTCTGTAGTTTGCCTATTCAGCAGTATTTGCTTCTGTCCCCCACCAGCTGCTGGCTCCAGAGCCTTTCAAGGAAGTGCCTTGTATAAATTCTTGGTTTGTTCTAGATCAGAGCTTACACAGAGCTAACAATCCTCCCTTTGCCCCGTATGACCCTGTTTGTTTGGGCTTCCATCCACCTTGCAGCTATAAGGTTCTAAAGCTTGGATAGATTTTCTGATTGGCTGAACAGGCTCTTGAACACTAAAGCTGGCCAATCACTGGTCACATTTTGGCTGAGCGAGCAGAATTTGAGCAGTGTGTTGCTCCGTCAGGATTCCCTGGTTAGATAAAGTTGATTTTTCACGGTGGAAGGAGCCAATCAGCTATAGTACTGTTTGGGTATTCTGACAGTGGGGGGTATGCCTATAGCCTGGCGGCAGGTGTAGTGTGTGTGTGTGCTTCCCCAATCAACGTTAGCAGCCCTGCGGGGGTGAACGAGAAAAAAAATTTGTAACAATTTAATTTGCAGACGTTTAGGCCTGGTTCACACCTGGGTGGCACTGCTTTTGCGCGTTTATATGCGCGTGAGCAGAATGTGGTTATTTGCATGTTGTGCACATTTTGATGTGCGTACATGAAAATGCACATTTTGATTGGCAGCTCATGACACATTGCAGGCAATGGAAGAATGTGCCTTTTTAAATGCTTCTGCCGCGTGTTTTTGGGCATTTCCATTGAAGTCTGAAGGTCAAAAACGCTCTTTTACCTGCCCAAAGAAGCTCTGTTGGCTTTTTTCTGCTGGCGTTTTTCTGCTCAGGTGTGAACCAGGGCAATTGAAATTAATGGGATGTCTTGTGTTGGGCATTTAAAAGCGCTTTTCCAACTGCTGAAAAACTCCTACGGTAGGTGTGAACCAGGCCTTGGTGATGAACAGCAGTGTATGCATGAAAACACCAAAAAAAGACAAGTCTCTGAACCGCTGCGCCCGTTCCTGTGTGCGCATGGCCATGATTTGCAGGACTGCAGTGTTGGATAGGCATTTCTTGGTTCTGCAGTCATGAAGTGTAACAAGTAGAGGTGCACCGAAACTAAACCGAAATTTTAAAAAGTCTTGAAGTGTAACAAGTAGAGGTGCACCGAAACTAAACCGAAATTTTAAAAAAGTCAGACCGAAACCGAAAATGTTTTTTATTTATATATTTTACCATGTCCTCATCTTATGTACAAATACTCAGTGATCGCTGAGTGTTTGTACTGCTCCCCATCCTGACAGCTGTCACAGGAGGCTGAGCGAGCGGAGCAGGGAGGAGAGCTCAGCCTCCTGTGACAGTGCTGTCTAACGGTGTGGGAGGAGAGACGCCGGCCACTCACAGCGCTCGGGTGGCTGTCACAGTTTCTCTCCTTCCCGCTGGGACACAGAGCAGCGCTCAGCGAGGAGGAAAGAAACCTGGGATGCGCCGCTGTATCGGCAGGAAAATAGCACTTTCAGCATTATGCCAAAAGTGCCATTTTCGGCCGATATGTTTCGGCGGCCGATATATCGGTGCATCCCTAGTAACAAGCTAGTATAATTATTCGGAGTTCAGTAACGATTCCTCTTCCAAGATTTAAAAGATGGGCACACTGCCTGTATCCATAATCAGTCTCTTTTCATTGCTAAACTCATCATTGCTGTGAATACCCTTCCCGGAACCAAGCTTTACTTTCAGCTTCCAGCCACCAATCGGCCTGCTGATCATTCTACAAGCATGGATATGTGCATGCTTTTTCAATGGAATACCCCTGACATTGGCCTCTTGATGGGAAGCAGTAGTGATCAGCAGGAAAAGCTCCATCCTGGCCAATTGTTTTCTCCCCTGAGAAGCCTCGTACAGGGATGTGTGTTGCTGTCGTGAAGTTCTGTAGATATAAGAACATTCCTTGATCTGATCGTTATAGACCAGAATAGTTAGACATTCCCTGGTGTTTGTAGGCTGCTTTAGTCCTAATAAATATCCCAAAGGATAGATTTATTTTCCACTCGCCATGAGCATGTATAGTATGTCAAACCATGTGCTAGTGAAGACCTTCCAATAAACCGTATATGATCCACAAATCCCAGTCTGACGGAGTGTCGCCATATCTCCAAGACTATAATCTATATTATGTAGCCCATGTGGGGCACTGTACCAGTGAAATAATACATTCTATTGGATTTCACTATGTAATAGGCAGGTTGACTGTTTTCTTTCAAGTATTAGTATCTCTAAAGTGGCCCATGGCACATTCAGCAAGCAAGCTCAAATGAAACAAAAAGGCTAATACAGCATGGTGCTTCAGAAAATGAATCTCTATCGGCATGCGTCTTATTCTCTTATATAAAAAACAATGTTGTGTCTGGGAGGGAAATAAGGCACAATCAGGCAGCTTTAGAAACGCAGGCCTTTGTTAATCATGACCTCACCCCCGTATACTTTCAGCTCCTAACAGTGATGAGAGGTGGGGGAGGAAATGCTGCTTGATGTACTGTGAAGGTTCGCCTGTACTAGGATGAGAGTAATCATGTGTGACATCCAGGCCAGAATGGGAGTTTGGTGGCCTCAATGGCCCCCCTTGTTGCCTGACGTCCTTGGGCAGTTTAAGATCTTAAATTAAACGACGTCCCAGATTTCCAGTTTAGACGCATAGGAAGTGCTTTCGGTTTCAAAAGCTCAGTACCCAAAATCCCCAAGAGTCTCAGATCGCAAAGCTTTAAAAGAGCACTATGGGGTAAGTGTTTATCCCCATAGTTCTCTTAAGGGTCACGACACTAGCGTCCTCCCGTGACCCAAAGCTCAGTATATCGCTAGCTACAGCTCACGGTGTACTGAGACCGCCGCAGCTGGGACGGATCCCGACAATGCTGTCGAGATCCACCCAGCTGCGTGATAAACAGCTGGCTCTGCCTATCTAGAGGCAGAGCCAGCTGTGCCCACCCCTGTCCGTTCCTTCAGTCAGCGTTGGAGGATCGGAGCGAGGGAACCCCTGCATGGAGATCGAGAAGTGAGCGAGCGACGTTATGTGTTCGCTCACTTCCCGATCTATTGAGCTGACGTGACAGTTTCCTTGTCACACGTCGGCTCGAATTATGAGGATGGACGATTTTCACTCGCCTCATAGTTCTCCTTTTAGCATAAGGTTAAGTATCTTTATTTCAGCCATGTGACTGTCGTTCAAATTTCTTTGACTCTACTATAACTCACTTTTTGAAAATAAGTATCGTCATCCTGGTGTGTCAGCTTTAAATCGAGCCTAAAGTGAATTACTATAAGTATATATTTTTATTTTTTTATTTTTTTTTAACGTATGCTATTAAATATGATATACACACACAAAATTTGGATCTTCCTCTCATATATTTTGGAGAGTGTGTTTAGGGTGTTAGTGGGTGGTGGGGAGATTGCAGCAGAGAAAGCTGTATTGATTGCTCATTCGGCAGTAAATCCACAGGATGAGCAATACAAATAGCCCTCGGTTCTACAACTCCCCCACCCCCCTTTTTGAGATGTATAGATAAATACTGCCTGGCCCGAAAAAAAAGAAAGTCTAGGTTTAGCAATATTATGTCTCCAAAATATGATGTCAGCTGCCTACCTGAATATCCTGATTGACCAGGTTTTCCCATCAATGGATTTTTTTTATTCCCCTCTTGACATGGACATATTCCAAGATGACTGCCAGGATTCATCGGGCTCAAATTGTGAAATAGTGGTTCAGGGAGCATGAGGCATAATTTTCACACATGCATTGTCCACAACAAAGTCCAGACTTTAACTCCATTGAGAATCTTTGGGATGTGCTGGGGAAGACTTATGCAGTGGTCCAACTCTCCCATCCTCACTACAAGATCTTGGTGTAAAATGAATGCAACTCTGGATGGAAATAAGGCCTCATTCACACACAACGCAAGCAAAATTGTATATTGCGTATATGCATGCGTCTATGCGTGCACTATATGCAATCCCAGAATGCATCACTCGTAATTTTAATTTTTAATGTGCTGTACACATGTATGCGTGTAAATATGCAGAAATACGCTGTCCGGACGCATCTCTGTTCCATTCTGTTTTTGCGCATATATACTCTACGCAAATATACGGCATTTCGTAAGCCTATTGAAACGTCAAATGCGTGCCATAATCGGAGCTAAAAGCGGTTATGCAATGCAATTAAGCCCATTTTAGGGTAAAAAAAAATATATATTTATTTTGTAAAAAATGGCCCGTAATGCTGCATAACACACTGCTTGTGCAGAAACTCATGCAGATCTGGTCTGCATTTGGTGTGAACAAGCCCTTAATAGTTTTTGTGTGCTTTTCACTATTGTTTTGTACTATTGTACTCTATATAAATGTGCTGCAGGGGAGACCTGGAAGATAAATATTGCAGCATTTTTATTTTTTGATGGGCTATTCATTTTTATCTTCACCCTTTTTTTTGGACTGGATTTCAGCTTTACATATGAAAACTCCAAAAGTTAGCCATTACTCTACTTTAAAAAAGCCGTCCTTGAGCTCCTGTCTTTGATTTTACTTAGGTTGACATGATGCCATCAATCTGCTGCAGGCAGAAGAAAGCATTTCCTTGGTCTTCTCTCCCCCCAGTAATCAGACTGAAACATCATTTTGAAGTCACAGGGGTGCAGCAGAGGATTCATTTGTCAGACATTTGTGAGTGGAGCAAAGAGCTACACAGTCTCCAAGATTTTACATGATAGTGGCATCTGTGAGTGTTACCTCAGGAAGTAGATGGTGACCCTGTGTGATACCTGAACAAAGATGGCTCAATCCATCTGGGGAAACATTTAGATGAGACAAAAGCCTTGGGGATCCATGTACAAAACTTGTAGGTCAGGCAGCTACTGGGATCCCTTCCTGCTGAGCAGGGCATAGCTTGCTTTTTTGGGCAGATCCGAAGCATAAGGGCCTGTTCACATCATGGGGTTGCAATAATCTCATGATACAACACACGGCCATTAATAGGATGGTATCTCCCTTGGCGTCCTCCTGTGTAATGCAGGTGAATGGACCGACCGCCCGAGCCTGGAGGAAAAGAGATTGCGGGGACCAGCCAGGATCGTGTGTGTGTGTGTGTGTGTGTGTCTTCAGCTCACATTTGTTTTACATGCAATAACATCCATAATTGACCCTATTTGAACGGCTATGTAGGTCTAGTAGCAACCCTGATTAGCACATATCTTTTTTTTATTTTATTTTTTTATACAGCTCTTTAGTTTCCTATGCATAGTTGGACAATTGAAAAAATGCCAGAGAGCACGGACTATAACTCTCCCAGATGAAGCTAAAACTGCACGTTTCAGCCTCGCGGATTAATTCAGCATGGCCAGCTCTGTCCGAGAAAGGAACTTTAAAGCAGAACTACAACTTCCTATCCATTTCGGCAATGGAAAGTGTTCTCTTAACCTATATTTGGAATATAGTTGTCATGGTGTACATGTGCTCAGCTAGGACCTACCATTTAAGGGCTAGTTCACACCACAAACAGTGTGTTCCGGCCCGATTCAGTGGTGGAACGCACTGAATCGCATCCCAGCCGGCTCACAGCATTCTGGGGCGAGAGAGGGTGTGACGGTGCAATGGCAGCGCAGACATGCCCCCCTGCCGCAGTGCGATCGGCTGCGCCAGAATGCGTGGCATATCAATGCTTGCTTTTGGTCCGGTGCGATCACAAACAATGCTGCATGCACTATTCTTTTTCTGACCGGAACGCAGTCATTGATGTGCCAATAGCTTAAAGTTCCTCCTTTAAACTATTGACTCCCTGGTACACAGCACCACGTAGACTACACCGACTCTCATTAGATCTGAGCTTTGCTAGCTCTGTCTTGAAGTGGGCACGCTCACTTGTATATTGTGAACTAGTCCTCCCCCGCATCAGTCAGTGTGTCTCTCCTCTTCCCTCCCCTCCCAGCACCAGTCAGTGTCTCTTTCCTCTTCTCAGGAAGGTACCAAGTGCACGGGGGGACATGACCTTAAAAACTACACTGCAAATTATACATTAAACTGAAATAAAACAATCTAGCTTGGAGCCCAGACCTCCTCGGCTGCCTGGGCCCCTCACAGAAGTAACGGCCATACCCCCCCGATGGCGGTCTTGGCCGGGGACTCGGATCGCACCCCCCCCTGTTCACTTGCGGGACCCCATATGGGGTCGCGACCCACACTTTAAGGACCCTTTGCTCTAAAAGGACCCTTCTGGAAGAATATTTCTCCAGTTCACAGAAAATGCTTGGTCATGGCATTTCCTGGTTCTATCTCCCTGCTTCGATTTTCTTTGCACAGCTAGAACACATTCTTAGACCCTGAAACTCCACCACAACCTCTTCCATCCAGGAATGGACATCTAAATGATGTCATATAATGCAAATGGAGGAGATGATAGCTTATTGACGTGACACCCTATAACGTGAACGGAAGAATTGATAGCTCATCAACGACATGCCTGTGACTCATGGCAATGGTGACGCCATCTACGTTTTGTAGCCAGTATGTGGAGGCCTCATTCTTTTACCTGTTTTGGTACTGTAAGCCCCACTGCCTTGGTGTGCATCTGTTCTATTGTTTTCCTGTTGTATGTAACACAAAATAATTGAATTCCTTGATAAAAATACAAGTAAAAAGCATTAACAAAAGGAAACGTATGCAGCCACCATAACTAAGGACTGGTAAGCTGCAGTCATTTCATTTTGTTCTTGGGCATGATCATTCGTTGGTGTAAGTGCAGACTGACTTTAAAGTGAGCCTGTTTCATTCCTGTATGGCAAAGCAAAAGGTTCATTTTAATCAGGGGTGAGCGACTCTGGACCCCCAGCTGTTGTGGAATTACAAGTCCCATAAGCATTACAAGACTGACAGCCATGGGCATGACTTTCAGAGGCAGATGCATGATAGGCTTTGTAGTTTCACCACAGCTGGAGGGCTGAAGTTGCCTACCCCTGATCTTATTGCTCCTCCCCAGCTCCACTTGCCCTTAGCTCAACTGCCAGCCCTGGGCACATGCTACCCCATACCAGAAATTTACTTAATTGCCAACTACTGAAAGGATTTCAGGAAAGCAAAGGAAGTTTTCTTATCCATTAAAGGAAGGCTTGAAACCATTCACCGTTGGGTTGTAGTGCTGCCTGCAGGAGGTTTTGACACTGAAATACAAAGTAACTGTAGGCCAGCCCTCGATAACCCTCCTACTACCAACATGCTACCTCCATCCTACTACCTGTGGATGATCACACCTGGAGGCAGTGTGCGTTCAAGTGCTATTGTCCACAAGTACTCGCAACATGTGAGTGTTTTGAGAATGGCCTGCAAACGGCTATGGGTGGTGGCAGCTGACATTGTGTTGTACAGAGCTTCCCACCAGCATCAGGTCACATGAATCTCGGGGAGGAATTGAGAAGACTAATGCGAAGTGTGAATGGAGCTTTACAGGTCTTCTCCCTCCCTTAGCCTGTGCTTGGGCAATGAAAAGAGAAACAGCAGACCGACGAGCTAATTTCTCTCCCTCTGCAGTCTCCTCCTATCAGCATGCTTTGTACTGCAGCATAACTGCTTGTGCTGCTTCTCCCAGTCTAAGATCTGCTGTACAGGTCCTACAAGAGGCTGTTTAAAATCTGGAACCTGTACTGCTTACATTTACAAAATCACATTAAAGGATGTATTAATTGGTTGGACTTGATGGACTAATGTCTTTATTCAACCTCAAATACTATGTAACTATGTAACTATGTAATAAATACCAAGCCGTATCAGTTTGTGTTTTTTATATCTGGAGTTCACCTTTAAATCTCCAGCATCTCTGAGGAACAGAAATATCCGCTTGGGTGCACTGACCCTTTAAATAGGCTTATCCTAGTGAAGAGGATTGTGTAATGAATTACACTGGTCCAGGCTGCATGCATTCAGGGGATGGGGGAAGGAGGCCGTTAACTGATGGCCCTCTTGTGCTTAAGATGTCATTAGAATCTGTTCCTGGCTTCCAGCGCATTGCAGGGTGTTCCTGTCTGCTTCACTTCCTCCCACAGCCTTTTACTGTGGGTTGGAATAGCAGGAATTCAGTGAGTCAGAGGCTCTGGCCCAGGGTTGAAGCTGTGAGCATCCATGTGTGTCTCCAATGTGAGTGCCTGTCCTACAGCTGCATCTGCCGCAAGCTCTGAGGCCCATTTATCATCCTGTCCCCTTGTTCTTGTTTTTGCAGTTCCACGGAGCCCCTCTTACCATGTCTGAGGGCTGGGAAGACTGGCCACTGCTGGGCCAGGGCTGGAAACGGAGGACAGCCGTCCGTAAATCTGGACAGTCCTGTGGACAGACAGACACTTACTATCAAAGGTATTGTTCTTTATGATCAGATTGTAGGTTTAAACTGGAACTAGAGGCAACAGCCCAGAGTTGTTGTTGTCAAGTGACAGATAATCTGCTTGCTTTCTGCCTGGCTGACCCAAGCTATTGATCAGTTGTGTTGCATTACATTTAATCATGCAGAACTAATGCAAAGTTTAGATTAGATCTTTTTATATTACAGTTAAAATAATTCAGCTTAAAGGTCAACTATGGCATATTATTTTTGTATGAATTCTGAGTTACTAAAGTTTATCCATTTCAAACTGACAAATGTCAATGCATGCTGCTCCATTGTTTTTTATTTGCCTTTTCATACGCATGTTTTTAGATCCTTTCTCTAGCATCACTGTGGATGTCAAACACTGCTCAATATCTGCTGAAATAGTTATCCAGCGCTCATTGTTTTCAATCTCTGTGCAGCTCTGCTACAAAGGAAGAGCATCCTGCATATGTAATGAGCAAATATGGCTGGTCCCATGTACTTGTATTATGATAAAGAGTATCTGCCAGCCAAATACACTATAAAAGTGCGTTTTTCAAACACCAAAACCGTGATGGATATCACCGCTGTTTACGGTTTTTCATTTAAAGTTGCAGTTTGCTCCTGCTCTCTGTATATTACCCATATTCCTTTTATTTTTTCTTTAGCCTGGATTTGTAGCACTGATATTTTATACGGTACAGACCTGTTTGGATAAAATAGTAATCGGTTTATAGACTGTGCTAAAGGAGCTGTTAAAATAGAATGCCAAAACACTGACTTGTATAGCACCTTTGCTGTCTTGCCTTCATGTCAGGATGAACGAGAGCAGCTCGGTGACGCACGAGCGATCAGGAAAACTCAAGTTTGATGACATTTGGCATTGCAGTCAGGTATTACATTGGGTACAAATTACTTTAGGAAGCATAAGTCATCTGAAAGATTTATAGGTGAAGCATGGCTAAATGTTGTTGATTGAAAGTTGCCAGAGGTCTTGTAGCTGTCATCTTTTTGCATTGCTGACCTCCTTTCTGAAAATGGCAGTTGACTGGCTGTCTTCTAATCCACTTCCTTTATCCTTTATTTCTTTCTGAATTGGACACCTGGCATCAGCATGCAGGTCAGCCAGGTCTGAGAAAAATCAGACGTCCTTCTCCACATATTTGTTAGGGAGGACACTGTTTCAAAGTAGCTAGGGTATGAGCATTTTCATGAGGGGTTAGTAATGGCAGCTTCCATTTTTTTTATTAAATGATCATAGATTTGATTGTTTCAAACATTTGTTTTACACAAAAAAGAATTGAGCTAAGTACAGTTACATTTTTGCCAGGACCCATCGTTCTGTTTGGTACAATTTATTTGATTGGACCACCCATGTATTGCTGTTGAATTCTGAACAATAAAATATTAGGCTGACTATGTTCAGATAGGGCTTGTGAGTTCTTTCTTTGATCTTTTTTCTGTTTCTGTTATGTATATTTCCTGCCATTTACTTATCTCGAGCTTCTTGTCTGCTAGTCCCACTGGGCAGCGCTTCCGCAGCAAGCCTGAGCTGGCCAAGTTCTTGGGAGAATCCGTTGACCTGTCATGCTTTAATTTCAAACACGGAACTCTGATCCCACCAGAGAAGGTAGGAATGTGTCTCCTAGGATGCAGAAGGTGGTAATGTTGACAGGCAACCACTAATGACATGTCTGTTTTTAGAGGAAGAAGAATAAGAAAAAGAAGAAGAAGACATCTCCATCGTCTCCAGCGACCCCAACATCTCCAGGGAAGACGGAGAAACTATTATTTCCTCTTCAGTCTTCTGATGAGCACCAGCAAAATGGGAAGAAGGATAAGTCGGTGGTCGCGTAAGTTGCTTGAGTGGGAAAAACCTTTTCATATTTGCCAGTTACATTACCTTGGTAGAGGCAGCAGAAGTGTCACTGTATTCCTGGGAAATGAGAGGCTGGGTAATTTTGACTCTGTATTCACTCGGCTTCTTGTTTCTTTAATACTCCAGTAATCTCCCATACTTCTCAACTCCGTTGCTTGTCCACCTTGGAGTTTTGGGTGTTTTTGATGCCATTTGGGTATTTCAGCTCAACCTGTTACATTTTCCACAACATAAAACAGATAAAACTCCAGCAGGAATAATGGAAGTCCCTCATAATGGCCGCAGCATATTTGCAGAGATTTCAACAATACAGTCAAATGCTAAATATTGTCAAGTAGTTATCACTCCAGGTTCTCCTGCACATCTGCAATATCAGATTTGTATAAATGTTTTAAAAGAAAAAATCTAAACCATTCTATAAAACAAGTGCACGGTGTAACAAGTGCATGTTAGTGCTTGTATACTGCTTGTCCGCCTGTACATAGCTGATTAAACCAGTCTTACTAGAAAAAAGGAAGGCACATGCTCCTTCTTTGAGGTTTTGTATATTCTGATCTCTCCTACCATTTAGCAGTGTTTCACAGCAGGGCTGTCAAATAGGCTGGTTGGTCATGAGATGTTTATTTGTAATATTTCGAGTTTATCTGGCTAAAAAGAAACCTATACCTTTTTTCTTAGCTCCGATCATAATAATAAAATATACAAATGTCCTGCTGACTAAATCCTTATAGTTCCCTGCACCGTCATCTTTTAATTGGCATTATTATAAACAAGGCCTGTAAAATGGCAGACCAGTATGTTACTTGGTTTCAGAAACACCCTCTATAAAGCCATCTGCATTTTTTTAAATATACATTGATAGATTAGAGGGAGGTGGTATTGATGCTGCAGTCTCTTTCAGAAGTGCATATGAAGGGTCTGCAAGTTTGGCTGCATGATGAGAAAAATAATGCAATGTGTGTAGAAAAAAATAGATACTGCAAAATGTTTGACCGTATAGACAAAGTGCTTCCACCTCCATTTCCTCAATACTTTTAGGTTGTGAATGCACAGTGCAATTATTCACAGTGTAAGCAAATGTGTCTAAACTAAATCGTCTATGTCCCCTAAATCTTAAAATGACCATTAGTAGGGATGTACAGATACTGAGAAATTGGGCGAGTACTCGTACTCGATTTAAATGCTCCAGATAAGGGAACTTCCGGTATCAGGAAACCATCTCCATGCTCCCTCGTCACTTGGTGACGAGGGAGCATGGAGCCAGCTTTCTGATTGATTGGTTGAGAACCTGGCCAATCTGGAAGCCGGGCGGCGAGTCATTATCCGCCTCCAGCTTCCTGGCTGTCCAGAAAGCTTGCTCCATGCTTCCTCGTCACCTGGTGATGAGGGAGCATGGAGCCTGCTTCCCGGCTAAACAGGAAGCCAAGCGGACGAGCCATTACACCCCGCCCGGCTTCTTTAATGCAACTTCCGGTAACGGTATTTGGTATCGGCGAGTACTGACAGAAAAATATCTGTACTCTATACCGTAAAACCTGTATCGGCGCATCCCCAGCCATTAGTGTTTCACTTGCATGACATTGCTGTCTAATCACATGAATTGACAAGTGCAAAGAAAGGGAATCCTTAATCGCACTTCTCTTCTAGGTGCTGCACTAAGTGCAAGGTTTGGTACTCTGGAGTCGAGTTCGGCCGTTCAAAGCAAACCGTTTGGTACTGTGCTGACTGTCGCGGTAAGTCACTTTTAACAAAAATAAGAGCAATGTTCTTTGATGGTGGATTTTATTTTTGTTTTGTTCTGTAACTGCCACTGAGATTCTTTCCGTCTTCAACCTTGCACTGGAAAAAACAAATCAATTCTGTTTTGTATGTTCGCTACCTTCACTGTTTCCTTTCTGATTTTTTTTTTTTAAAGAACTTCAGATAAAACCTTTTATTAACCCTTGCAGTTGGGGCTACCCCTGTACTTCAAGGGTTAACCGTTCATTTTCATCAAGGTGCTGAAATAAAAAGTTGTGCTCACCCAAACCACAGAGACAGGCAGCTGTCACAGAGCTCAAGCTATGCACAACGTAGTATTTGGCCAGGATATAGGGTGAGATGACAGTGGGGTGAGTAGGTGACTCTATACAGGGCTCCTCACCCTGTTGTCCATAGAGCTTGCACACTGTCTTTTAACCCTTTGATGCCCACATCTCTAGAAGTGGTTACTCCGGGTAGTACGCTTTTCCATTTTTTTTTTATTGTTTCTAGCTTGTGTACACACACTTGCATTCATTAATTAGTCTCTCCAATACTTGGCACCTCAATTGTTTTCTACAGTTGTTCCCCCCCCCCTTTTGGTTTATTATCTGCCTCAGCTGTTCACTATTCTCTCCCCAGAGAGAGAGTTAAAGCATAATAGGGAAGGGGGTTGCATAGATCAAAAGTTGTTCCTTTTAAAAAAAACAAAAACATTTACAGGTTGTTAACATTAGCTCTAATAGTAAAAGTAGACTTAATATGAACAGGTTGCATGTAAACTCATTTGACTCCAGTTGGATGAGTCTGCTCAGTTGGCTGCCTTCTCCGTGACTCTTGTCTCCAAGACGACACTTTTTTTTTCTTTTGCAATATCTCCTTTTCTTCCCATGTAGCTTATAAAGCTCTATCCAAAACCTATTAGCCAAAGATAAAGAAATAAAGGAGTTGATGGAGATCAGCTAAATATTTAGTGCTGATGGCAAGCCTCTCAGGATCGGAACCCCTTGATTGACATTTGGGGAGCATTTTGTTAAAACAATTACCAACAACTAAATTTATTTTGAAATAGCCCGGAACCTTTTAAGAGCTGTAACACAACTGCAAATCAACTCGCCACAGTCACATGACAATTGCCATGTAATGTGAGATAAAGGTTTTTATCATCTTTATTCTCAGCTTCTCGAAGAGCATTTAACAAGGAACAGAAGCGGCTGAAGGTGAGTCTCTATGTAGTGAAATATGTGTTAGGGGGTATTTGGTGCCCCAGGTCCATCACTGGTCTTGCAGTGTTGTTGGCGGTCAACCCATCTAAATGCAAAGCCAATGGTTGCGTAGTCCACTCAGTCTCTGAAAATGCTGCATTCATTCAGAACCATTGTGCTGTGTTTTAGGCAGAGGTTATGGGTGATCATTTCAATTTTAACTGCTTTAGCAATTGGCTGGTAAAGAAATTGGACTAAGAGAATCTCAAAGGGTCAAAAGTTTTCTACAAAATTTCTCTAATTTGGTAAAATGGTTGAATAACAATTTTGACTGACTGTGGCTCCCTTTTTTATATTAAAGCCACCTCTGGGTCCTCTTGTCCTGCATCGTTCTCTGCCTCCTGTAGGGTTGGCATCATGTTTACTGGGGAACTCGTATGTAATTGAGCCTTGATCCTAAGAGAGCACTGTTTAGTCTGGACTCAAAGGACCACTGCATCTGTCCATTGCTCTGACGTTAGTTAAAGTTGTTAAACAAACAGAACTCTGCAAATTGGGAATCGGCTACGCATGTAACATTGGCTGCGTGTTATTCCAAACTTCCCTTTTACAGCCAATATAAAAGATAAAAATATCTTATACACTATAGAATTTCTTCATTTATAGGAGTACAATGATAGGTTTGAATAGTGCTACAATAGTGCTGGCAAATATTATTGTCCTGTAATAATAAATATATTAATTTAATATAGTATACAGTGAGTGCTGAACTTTACCTCTGCAAGCTCTATGAATGTGTCTGCTACCTTCAGGCCTTCAAGCTACTGCAACTGTGAGCTTGTTTCTATTTTCTATTTTTCAGCCTCTCAGGGCCCATTCACACACATTGCAGTGATGGCACGGTACAGCGCAGGTCACTGCAAGGACATATAGAAGACCATTGTATTTTAGGTGTCCCATTCACACATATTGCAGAGATGGCACGGTACAAAGCAGGTCACTACAAGGACACATAGAAGACCATTGTTTTTTAGGTGTCCCATTCACACACATTGCAGTGATGGCGCGGTAGGACACATAGAAGACCGTTGTTTTTTAGGTGTCCCATTCACACATATTGCAGTGATGGCACGGTACAGCGCAGGTCACTGCAAGGACACATAGAAGACCATTGTTTTTTTAGGTGTCCCATTCACATATATTGCAGTGATGGTGCGGTACAGCGCAGGTCACTGCAAGGACACATAGATGACAATTGTTTTTGCCCCATTCATACCACCACATGGGTGTGATGGGCAGCATGCTCTTCTGCAGATTGCCACATGGCTGTGTACCTGAATGGAGTGTACACATACACTCCACATAAAGTTCAAAAAGAAGATAAAGTGTAATCAGGGACAATCCTGACCATGTGTGATACAACGCACCCTGACAGAGCCGCCACAACGCACTAGCCTGTCCGCTAAAACAACGTTTTAGCAGATGGGCTAGTGTGAACAGCCCTTTGTTTTAATGTTTATCAAACCATCATGAACTCTGCTATCAAATAGCCATCCAATACCAACAACTTGTACTGACACTCTTACTTGTGAGGATACCAATATAGGAACTGCTATTGCCTTTGGCTACACGGAGCCTTGTGTTGGGACTGAGTTTTGTTTCCTCCATAGGTCTGCTTTGCATTCTGTGCTTGATGTTCTGCAGCCTTCGCACTTACCTTCTTTTTTTTCTTTGTCCTTTATGCCTCTGGCTTCCTATATGACTTTCATGTTGGTATCTTGCAGCTGTGCTTTTTCTTATTACCACGCTGATTGCTCAGGTGATAATCAAAGCAGAGTCTCCTACTTTTTGAGAGAGCTCAAGATAAGGCCTACATAAATTTCTAATGTGTAGAGTTCACTTGGAGGGTTTCTTCAACAAAACAGGAGTTTCATAGAATGTTTTGTAGTATGTGAAATTGGTAAATTATACAGGTGGGAAATCCTGTTATTATCTCCTTCCTAACTTCAGAGCATCGGCTGTGGTAAATGTGCTGCATGCAGTTTGACAGAGAACTGTGGTTATTGTTCGATATGTCTCCTCCGTTCCCACAACCCTGAATTCGGAAGCTCCTGGAAATGCATGAAAAGGCGCTGTCAGAAGGCTATCCAAAAGGTACCGTTGCAGCAGATCCTTTTGAAGTGGCAGCTCACGTTACTTTTGGATTGTACAATCTGATAAATTTAGAATCACGTTTGGTTCACACCCATTAAAAAAATGGATTGTGTTGTATGAAGTACACAAATTCTGTGTGGCAATATTGTATGAACATTTTCTGCATATAATGGAAAGTAGACTTATTTTTAGGTGTAACAAATCTAACTTTGTTTTTGTGACCAGTATAAGAGCAACATGTTCCCTCATCACTGGTGCTAAGCATTCCCAGGAATTTTTATTGGTTTCTTTCTTGTCCATTGAGGGACACATGAATTCAGATACTGTTATACTGCTGCCTCCAGGAGGATTTGGATGCAGGCAATCAAAAATCCATAGGCCATCCAGAAAACACCTCTTCCCAGCATGCCCTAATTTTTGCAATGCCATACCCTGCTGGGCTAGATGTTGCAGGGCTAACCTGTAATGTGACCTTCAGCACTAGTTTCCACTTTTGGCACTTTTCAAATGTCGAGTACTGGTAAAAGTTAGTCGTAGATTGCTTTCCAGGTCCAAAACCTTGGCTTTGCCCTTGCCTCAGCACTTGCACTGTCTCTGAAGACCCACTTTTATGAGTAGGCTGTTTGGGCTGAGCATCGAGAGCTACCTCGTTATTTTGACTGCTGAGTACCTTCCAATTTCCCTTTTTTTTCCCCCCCCCATCAGTTTCATCATAGAAGGGATTCATGCCTAAGGATTAAGTTCTGTGTGGAGTGAAGCGCATGTTCTTCGCACTCTTTCCCGTCAGTTGGCATTGAAGAA
The DNA here is from genome assembly GCF_000935625.1 of Nanorana parkeri. Taxonomy (NCBI): domain Eukaryota; kingdom Metazoa; phylum Chordata; class Amphibia; order Anura; family Dicroglossidae; genus Nanorana; species Nanorana parkeri. Next base: position 256,265 of record NW_017306657.1, on the reverse strand, counting down.
GCACCTCCTGCTTGCAAGAGCCATGTGGAACTTGGAAACTCAGTTCGTGCTTACTGCCTACAGTGACTTGGTAATCTTTGCTGCCGGACCCTATGCCAACTTGCAGACAGCTGGGTTTTTTGTACCTAAGGCTTTGCCTCATACCTTAAGCTACTTTATCCTGCCTTGTGGTGCAACATCTCTTTTCATCGTTCTCTGATCTCTCTAAAGCTTTAGCAGCCTCAGAGCCATCATCCAGTAAGATTGTCCATGCTATCTATCTCCAGTCTTTGACAGACAAACCTTCTGCGGCATCACAATGTTCTGTAGTTATCCCCAAATTAAGACATTGTGTCTGCTCTTATTAATAGGGCTGCAACAACTTTATTTTATTGTTTATCCGATTAACCGATTAATCAAACTTTAATAATCGGCTAACCGATTTTGAAAATAATCGTTAGCTGCAGCTCTACTTATTAATGCAGCGCACTACTTTTGAAACATGGGGATCAGCTACTCACTTCTACCTTTGCTGCCTGCAGTCTAAGATCCTTTAAAACATCTATGACCACTAATACCTTCATGGTCCACCCACTGTTTGCAGTCTTCTTTGGGAGACTGAAAGCACCTTAACAAGATGTTTGTACCTCCCATCAGTCATTTGAGGAGGACTTTGTTAAAAAGTAGGCTGCCTCTTCTGTTCTGCCAACATCCTATTTTAACCCTTTCGCTGCCAAGCCCTCCGGAACATTTTTCAAATCAGCTGGCCAAGCCATTTTTGAATTTTCTGCAATTTTTTCCTATTGATTTGATTTTCAACTGCTGCGTTGCTAGCGTTTGTAAAAGACCCCCCCAAACCATATATTTTCTGAAAGCGCAGGCCCGGTAGAATAAAAAGATGGTGATACTAAATTTGTAGGCCCTGCGATAATTGCGCAAATGTTTCTCAAATTAATATTGAACCGAAAAAAATACACAATTCAATTGTTAAAACACACCAAAATTCCTATCCGTGCACAAAAAAAATTATTTTCTGAGTAAATCTAAATGGATGAGAGACTCCAGATGCCGGCGGCGGTGCCGGCGGGGGGCACCCGGTATTTTTTAAAATAGCGGTCATCAGCCGCTTGTGAGCCGCTGATGACAGCTATTAATTTAAAGGGGACAGTCTGCTGAACAGTTCTACTATAAGCTGATGGTCGCTAAAGCGACCATCAGCTTATAGTAGAACTGTAAATGCCAGGTCCGTACGGCATACTGAGCTGGCCAGCTGGAAGCACTTTTGTAGCTCCGTACACCGTACGTCCTTGGCAGCGAAAGGGTTAAAGTGTCTACCATCCCTATGGAGGATGCATCTATTGTTAAAGACCCCACTGTCAATTGGCTGGAGATCTGCTCTAGAGGTTTGTTTTCTCTGGCAGCTCCTGCTCTGCAACCTGTTTTTAGCCATACTCTTAATCTGTCAATCCCTAACTGGCTATTAGAAGATATTTGATCACTATGCAGTTGATCCCTTGGTCATTGAGTATTTACAGCTAATATCTGCAGCCTTAAGCTACAGCATAGATGGGTTGTTTGAAGTCTCCATCAATCTCCGGTCAGTGACTACAAGAAGGATGTTTTGGCTAAAGTGTTGGTCTTCAAAACCTGTGTCAATAAAAGTGCTTAATCTACATGGACAAGGCATCCTAAAACAAAGTGTCATTGCCCAAGTTCCTGTGGCAGAACAGTTTTCAGGGGTTGGTCTCCAGCCTGTTCAGTTCCCAAGCCCAAAGGGGCATTTGACCTATGTTGGACCTTTTAAAGCTCTGTTTTCATTTGGGCCCAGAAATTCTCAATGGAATCCATCAGGTCTGAAATAGCCTCACTTAGTCAGGGACACTTTCTGGCCTCTGGATGTCAGGGATGCGTACCTGCATATCCCTATCTTTCCAGCACATCAGCAATTTTCTCACTTTTTGCTGTTGGTCCTCTACACTTCCAATTTGTGGCCCTGCGATTCCATTTATCCTCAGCACCTCATGTATTAACCAAGCTTCTGACCTCAGTACTAGCTTTCTATGCTCTCTGGGCATTCACATTGTGAGATATCTGGAGTACCTCTTGCTGTGGGAATGATGGACATGTGTTCTGGCGAACAACATGGCCCTGATCATCCAAATCCTTCAGAGGTTCGATTGGAGCCTTATCCTTCATAAGTCTGGTCTGAAACTAACTCTTCGTTTGCAATATCTAGGTCTAATACAGGCTACAGCTCAAGCCAGAATTTATCTTAACTCAGGAGAAACTTCAAACGCTCCACTCCAATTGTAACCTTCAGTTCATGAGTTGCCCAACTTTTTACTTTTGCATGAGATTCCTGGGGCTGGTGGTGGCTTCCTTTTGAGGCAGTCCCATTTGCCCAGTTTTGCTCCAGACCCCTACAACTCAATATTCTGCTCCTATGGGATAAGTAATTTCCATTCCTGGACAGACGTGTTCATCTGGCACTGAGGACCAGGTAGTTCAGCACCATCAAGGGACAGGTCTCTGCTCTTGCCATCTTGTTTCAGAGACTGGCTTCCTGTTCATTGAGTAAGACCTTTTTATTCAGGGTGTCTTCCATGTGGATTGCCCTGTTCACTCCCTTGTGACTCCCTGGGAATTAAACTTGATTCTCAGCTCTTCCACCCTTTAAACCGATTAGAGGTATTCCTCTTTCCAGTCTTACTAAGGTGGTGTCTCTTGTTGCCACTACCTCTGTGAGGAGAGTGTCTGAGCTGTCAGTTTTTCCTGTAAAGAACCCTTTCTGGCTTACACAGGGGCAAGGTGCGTTTGAGGCACAGAATGTCTTCTAACCAAAGGTTGTTTCTGCCTTTCACTTCAACCAGGACATGGTTTTCAGGTTTCTTTGCCCAGCTCTAGCTCCTCCCCTCCATTGCTCAGATGTAGTTCGGGCTGTGAGATCTCTCGGTCACAGCTTGCTTCATAAAGACAGACTTTATCATACCAGATGTTCCCTGTAAGGTCTCATTTACACTGCCTGTACACAGCCGTATCGGGCTGTTCCTGGGAAGGACAGGGAGCTATGTGTGATTTGTACACAGCAGCCTGTTCTCTATGGGGGTACGCAGCCATACGCTCACCTGTCTGTGTCCGAGCACAGACACCTGCAGGGATGTGCAGTTTGGGTGAGCGTACGGCCGCGTACTCCCATAGAGAAGAACAGGCTGATGCATACAAATCACACGCAGCACCTGTCCTCCCCGGGAGTGGTGCGATATGGCCGTGCATGCTGCACGGATCTGTACGGGCCAGCTCTCATCAGTGTGAATGAGGCCTTAGGGTGAACTATCTTCTTGTGTCTCCACTTGTTGGTGGCTCAGGAGACTATTATCTAAGCCTATGGACTTTTTGACTCAGGCCTCTGTTCGCCGATTTGCCATGCTGCCAACTGGTCTTTTGTGTTCATGTTTTCTGTTCAACCAGGAGGATGTTCGGGCCTCTACTGATGCCGCTTTGGGTAGAAGATCCTTCATGTGGCTCTTTGAATTGCTGGCAGTCCCCAGTTTTGTTTGTTTTTTCGGGGTTATTTGCTGTTGCTCATCCCTAGGTAGGACTGATCTGAATCCCAGTATCCCTCAATGGGGAAAAAAGAGAATTGGGTTTTTTTGTACTCCCCGTAACATTTTTTTTTTTTTGGAGTCCATTGCAGGACATTGGTTCCACCCCTCTGTGTTTATGATCATGCTCTTGTTACTCCTACAAAACTGAGGCATGTTGGGAAGAGAAGGTTTACCTGGCTGGCCTTTGATTTTATTTTATTAATTTTTTTTGCTACTGGTTATAACTAGAGAGTATCTGAATTCTTGTTTCCCTGACTGGACTCCTAATAAAATAATTTTATGGTAAGTACAAAAATCCTATTTTCCATTCTCCTGAAGATTTATAGTTTATCTAAGGTTGTCTCTTCGAATAGGTATTGGTCATCTTTTGACAAGAGCCTTCATGGTAAACAGTGCAGCTCTCCTAATTTCCTGTTGTGTTTTTTATTTTTCTTCCTCAGTTGTGTGGCCTAAAATGTGGAATATAACATGGGTGCAAAAATGGAAAAAAGGGCCTCAGTCATGAAGGGGTTAATTTGCATCTTGATATTCAACAGTTATTTTAACACAAGCATGTCTCAAAAATATCTGGAGTTATTTTAGTAGAGTATCTACACTACACTTCTGCTTCACATCATTTCTTTACAGCTTTGGTGTATGTCATATGTTGCAAACAGTAATTGTTTTCATTCTATTCTTCATACACAGCCAGGTGACTGTGGAGAGTGTCAGGGCTGCACTGCAACAGAGGACTGTGAAACTTGTTTTGTGTGTTTAAAGAGGCAACAGAACCCAGAGCTGGAGATCAATAGGAAGTGTGTGAAACGTAGATGCCAAAAAAAAGTGACGGTGAGGCTTGGGGGATACATTTGGAACTTTACACCCCCCTCCAATCTTTTTCTATTTTCTAATCTGTAATGTATACAAACTAGTAGTTTAATCTTGGGACAGTAGGCCCCCTTGTCCTCACGGTGGCCATCTTTTAGAAGCTCATTGCAGAGGAGAGGGATGAAATGGGGTCTGTCGGTAACTGTCCTTTTCCTGATAGCAATTTTTAAGAACCCATTCACACTGAGCGACATGGAGAATCGCGCGTTTTCCCGCTGAGCGGCATTGCGGGATATTGAGCGACGGTGCACATTTTGTCGCGCTGCGTAGTGCGACTTTTGGGAGGGACTTTGTCGCTGCTACATTGGGCTCTAACCAATCGACAGCGGTCTTGATGTGACCTTCTATTCTTCCATATTGCTATGCAAAAGTGACCCTTCTGTAGCGCAATATTGCGCGACAAAGTCGTCTAATATCGCCGGGCCAAATCGCGTGACATCTGCCGAAAAATAGGTCATGTTCGAGCTACAAGCTTGAGCGACGAGCTACAGGCGACTTTGAGTTGACATGTGAACAGCTCCATTGAAATACATTGGACAAGCTACATTGAGCAACATTGCGTGGAAATATGCGTGAATTTGGAGCGGTAATCGCGTGGTAAACCGCTCGGTGTGAACGGGGTCTAATGGTATTAAGTATTGTAGCCTGGTCCCTTGTGAATAGGATAAGTGCATTTTAAAATTAGAGGTCACACAACAATCAATAAGTCATGTGTCAAAATAGAATTGGCTAGGCCATCAGGTAGAATGTCAAGCCTTAATTTCATACATTTAAAGTCTCATTTTAAAGAACTGCTTATTATTTATGGTAACTTTTCCTATTTTTGTGTTTTGCAGAAATCGGAGTCCAAATTATCTGTAATGAAGGATTTTGGCGCCAAAAAATTAAAAACAGTAAGTGTCTTGGGACTTACAATGGATTGGACAAACTAACTGCAGAAAGGCAGTAAAGAGTGGAACTCTGGACAACATTTTGTACTCAAATACATTTGGTACCGTGAGGAAGGTTCAGCTCCTCTGCCATCTTTTTTGGGCGGAGGGTGGGGTGGGGAGGAGACCTTCCTCCACTCCTGAGATCACTGACGGAGTGAGTACGATCTCTACAAGGCCCTGGGATCCACATATCAAAATACAGGAAGGAGTGTGCTGGACAAGTATAGAACTCCTGATATAATTATTTACAGTATCTACTATAAATCCATTGTGGGAATTTATCTAAATCTGGAGCAGTTGGCAACCAATCGGCAACCAATCGGTGTCTCTTCAGTTCAGTTAGGATTTGAAAATGGAACAGAGAAGCTGATTGGTTGCCATGCACAGCTGCTCCAGTTTTTATAAATCCCCCCCATTGTGTTTTAGAGGTCTGAACGCCTCCCTTAATCAGGGCTACAATAGAACAAATATACCTTGTATTGGCAACATTTAGAGAGATGTATCTAAACATCAATGTAATGTCATTGAGTGACAAATTACAGGAAGATATCAACAAATATTGTGCAGTGCTCGATAGGAATTGATAAGTTTTTAAAAGTACAGCATTATTGGGAAATACAATAGGAATACAGATCATATTACAAGATATAAGCATCACCAGCAATGAAACCAAAAAAACTCTATCAGGGGTAAAATCTTTTATTATAGCAGTTTGTAAAAAGTACATTTACATTGTTTAATGAATTATATAAGGACAATAATTTAAACACATATTTTAATGAAAAATGCTTAAAGTGAACATGTGTCCCAACTATGAATATTTACATATTCTGGGCAAGCACTGAAAGCACTTTAACCTCTTGCCGTCCGCCCGTAGTATTTTAATAGTTCTGTTGCTTCAGTAAAGCAAAACCACTTGTATAGTTTTGTGTTGGGGGATAGCAGAGGCATAGCGTCCACCAGTCTTATAATCTGAATATTAACCACTTGCTGACTGGGGTGTTTAGACCCCCTTCCTGGCCAGGCCATTTTTCAGTATTCAGTGCTGCAGTACTTTGACATTTATTCCGTCATACAACGCTGTACTGAAATGAATTTTATACCATTTTTTTAGGGACGCATGAAGCTTTCTTTTGGTGGTATTTAATCACCACTGGGGTTTTTATTTTTTACTATATAATGAAAATTTAGAAAAAAAAAATATTTTCCCCCCTGCGTTTTGTTATAAAACCTTTTTATTACTCAATTTTTTAATAAAATATAAAAGATGGGGTCACGTCGGGTAGATAGACACTTTTTAGCTTTAAAATTGCGTGTGCCTGTGAAATCGCAAAAAACGACCATACCTAAAATTGACCATAGGCGATGCTTTAACAGCTTTTATTGCGCGTCAGTTTAGTGTTATCAGTGATTGATGGCCCTAGAATTATTGCTCTCACTCCGACTGTTGTATGAAACAGCTGGTAACCGCTGTTTACCTTCCTGGCGGAATTCTGCCCGTGCGCACAGAAAAAAAAATCACCTACTTGTACGTCCACCTGCCGGGAAGCGTCCGCCCTTATTTTTATGATGGGCAGACGATAAGGGTACAGAGGGCTTTCCCTGTATCAAAGAAGTCTGTGGTTCGAGCATGAAGCAATTCTTAAAAAGGTTTACTTGTCTAATAACACTTCTTACTGGATTTCAGCTTTAAAACAAGTCTTTACTAACCTCTAGCTGTAGGAATTGTAGAGAAATTCATGTTCACAACAAATTCGCTGAAATCACAACTGCTCTCAGCTTATTTACTTTTCTGGTAGCAGGGACTTGGCAGCCTTCCAGTCTTCTAAAATAATATATACATCAGCCATAACATTATGAGCACTGAGAGGTGAAGTACTTAACATTGATTATCTCATTACAATAGCACCTGTAAGTGGGTGGAGTATATTAGGCAGAAAGTGAACATTTTGTCTCGGACGTTGATCTGTTTGAAAGCAGAAAAAATGGGCACGCTTACGGATTTCAGCGACTTTGACAAGGGACAAATTGTGATGGCTAGACGAGTAGGTCAGGACAGCTCCAAAACTGCATCTTTTGTGGGATGTTCCCGGTCTGAAGTGGTGAAGTGCCGCTGAAGGAAAGCCGCTGAACTGGCAACAGGGTTATGGGCGGCCAAGGTTCTTCGATGGGGAGTGAAGGCTGGACCATGCAGTCCGATCCAATAGAAGAGCTACTGTAGCTCAGATTTCTCAAGTGAATGCTTGTTCCAGTAGAAATGTGTCTGAACACACAGTGCATCACCGTTTGTTGCGCATGGATCTGACCCGTGTCCAATGCCAAAGGTGCCTACAAGGGCATCGGAACTGGACCACGGAGCAATGGAAGAAGGTGGCCTGGTCTGATGATTGGCATTTTTTCTTTTACATCATGTGGATGGCTGGTTGCATGTGTGCCTCTTACCTGGGGACGAGATAGCACCAGGATGCACTGTGTGCAGAAGGCAAGCTGGCGGAGGCAGTTTGGTGCTTTGGGCTATGTTCTGCTGGGAAACCCTTGGTTCTGCCATTCATGTGGATGTTACTTTGACACATAACCCCTACCTAAACATTGTTGCTGGCCAAGTGCACCACTTCATGGAACAAGTATTCCCTGATGGCAGTGGCCTCTTTCAGCAGGAAAATGTGCCCTGCCACACTGCTAAAATGGTTCAAGTATGGTTTGAGGAACACAACAATGAGTTCAGGGTTTTGACTTGGCCTCCAAATTCTCCAGATCTCAATCCAATCAAGTAGTAGTAGGATGTGCTGGTAAAACAAGTCTGACCCACGGAGGGCCCACCTCACAATTTACAGGACTTAAAGGATCTGCTACTGACGGCTTGGTGCTAGATACCACAGAATATCTTCAGAGGTCTAATGGGGTCCATGCCTCACCAGGTCGGGGATGTTTTGGTGGCAAAAGGGGGACCTACTCAATATTAGGCAGGCGGTCATAATGTTATATGTTATGGCTGTTTTTAACATCCCACCTCCCAACATTCTTTCCTTTTTGTTATAGAAATGGAGATTAATGTCAGAACGTGATGGGAGCAGTCTTCCAGTTAAGCATAAGGTAAGTGAAACTTCTTTGTATATTGCCTGCTTTCCTTTTGGATACCCTTTTACTGCATCACAATCCTAGACCAGTGTGTACAGCTTTTGTCTAGACCCTTTCTAGGGCCATTTGTCTGTCTGCTGTCCATCTCCAATCTTTGAAGGCCACAGATCAAGGTATTTTGGGCATACTTTTTCAAGTGGACTCATTGTTTCTGAAAGGGGATTTTGGTTTAAGCTCAGAAGTGGAAATCCCATTAAGTAGTTAGTGTCCTGAAATCATCCCTATCAGCAGAATTCTTAAAGAAGACCTGCATCATCTTTTTTTTTTTTACAAGCCAAAGTTTCCTGGCATGCAAGTGTCATGTGGTGTATGAATAATGTAGTCCCCACTTGCTTTTAGAAGTTGCATATACAGCAGTTTTATTTTCCTTCAGACTCACTACTTAGTCACTGACCACCAGAACACTTGACCTCCTGCTTGGTGTGGGTTGTTGGTTCACCCAGTCTTGGCAGCTCTTGAGCTTGCAGTTTTGAAAGTAGCTTTACATCTAATGTGACAACTTTACTTTTAAGGGAACCTGTGCATTGGCCATGCAGGACAAAACGGATTCGATGCAACTCCTACAGCATAGTCACCAATGGGAGTGAGTGGAAGAAGCCCTGTGAAATATTTCATCCTAGTATGAGGCTTATAATTATGTATAAGTTTTAATTACATTTATGAAATTATCCTTAAAAGAAAAAAAGTGGCATCCCTCGAAGTTCTCCAGGAAGTTTGGAGAATATTGCAAATAGCTGATTGGTGGGACTCGTATGAAAGTAGAAAACCTTTTATTTCAGTGCGATCTAATAAAAATCCACTTTGATACACTTTGCCATTGGAAGCAATGTGGCCCTCAACAATGGAATTGGATAGCCTTGCTCTGTTTCGCTTCTGAACTGCATGCTTGAGTATTGTGGATCTCTGTGTCTAGCTAGCTTATAGATACTTTCGCCCTGCCCATTCAGGACAAAATTGACAGTGCCTTTTGTGAAGGGCACCCCTGCACTAGTTACACTGCCTTACCAGCACTCCCCCTCTCCACTCCTGCCTCCATCTCAGCCGGTGACAATACCATATACTTCAGCCAAGGAGGAAAATGTGCCTTCCTCCCCCGTGACCATTATTGGATTTTAGTGCTGACTGCAGCAGAGGCAGAAGCTGTGATGTAGGGCTGGTAAGGGAATATACCTAGCGTAGTGGACCTTTTACTAAGGCACCATCTTCTAGCACTACTTGGGTGAGGTGAAAGTGTCTCTAACTGTGGTTTGTGCCATTTTTCTCTTTTCCTAATCGTAGAAGAAGTCCTATTATAAGAAAGTGAAGGGAAAAACTGAAAAGAAGAAACCCAAGGTCAGTGGTTTGATGTTTGACGGTCACTTGTTGGGAGACCTTTGCTGTTCTTTAGCCTATCCTGCTGCTGTTTTTATTTGGCTTTTTATGCTAGTTGTATTTTTTTGGTGTTCTTTGTATCATCTATCAGAAATGAATATCCTATTATTTTTGTAGGGTTATCATGGTTAGTGCTTACTATTTAGATCATAGTTACTGAGTTTTCATTGTCCTTACTGCATTACTAAATCTCTGTCCATGTTCTGCATCTGCCATATTTAGTCCATGTGTTTTACCATCTGCAGAACCTTGCCTTGTATTTGACAAAGCTTGCGTTTGCTTGTTAGGCATCATATTCTGTTTCCATATGTAGAGCCTTTCTATGTGTTTGGTTTGCTTGCATGCTTCCTATCCTCCTGTGTGCTGTATGTGTTCTTTTTTTCTTTGCCGTAAAGTGTTTTATGCATGCCATCCCACACCTGTCCTGTTAAATGTTTTTACTCCCTGTTCTCACTTGCTGAGGGCTCCTGTGCATTCTAAGGACAAGTCCCATTAAACTCACATTTTCTGGAAGAAAGTGAAGTGCATTGGCTTGTAAACAGTAGACTAAAGAGTGTTAGCAAGCCTTTTACAAAGTATTTAGAAAGCGTAAAGCCCATAAACCACACTTTAGTAGACTTGTAGACGCCTAGTGTATCTAAACCCAGATATAAAAGCCAACGGCAGGCTTTTAGCAAGCTTTAACACTGCTTTAAAGCAGACCCAGAAGCAAAAATTCAATTTATTGCAGCTTACCAATCCTTCGATATGGTGATTGCATTAGGGGCCCTGAAAAAACGAAAATGCATGCTGGCACCTTCTCTAAGGATTGGTAAGCTGCAGTATATTCGTTTCTTGATTTGGGGTTTAGACATTCTTTAAAGCAGTGTTTAAAGCTTGCTAAAAGCCTCTCTATTTTGTCTTTCGGAGTAAAGTAATTGATAGTTACTTTACCCCGCAATTTATAGATTGCTTGCTCCTCCCATTTTTCGACACCGATTTTATGGTTTCTGTTCTCTTCCACTGCCTCCTTTTGCCTGCCAGTGTGATGTGAAATACAGTGTACTTCTAGGCACAGGGGAACATGCGTCTCTCTCCCCTTCCTTCCACATTGCAGTACTAGGTGCCACAGCGGCCAGTCACCAAACCTCATCGCTGTCACCTGGGGGCATGTGGAGGGCACTTAGTCCTGTGCTAGTCCCAGACTTACCTGGAACGCAAACGTTACTTTTTATTGGTCTACAGTGGAACAGCAGTGCATGCTACAATATGAAGCAGTCTTTTGAGAAAGCCTGAACTCTCTTAAGTGCTTGCTAAATGTGGTGCTCTTTAGCACAGTATTAAAGCGGAACTCGAGGCATAGGGCTCAATGAAGAGTGAGAGATGGCTGGAATTAGGTATAAAATCTGCACCACTTGATATTTCAGTTTCGGTTGTATAGGCCTGATGCTTATTTTGCCGTTTGGGTTGCTTGCATCTTCTCATTCTCCCTATAAGCTTCCCTTGTGCGTCCCCTTGCATGCAGAGTCTTTTCATGCATGTAATCCTTTTACTTGCAGAGCCATTCCTGCCTTCAGGAATCCCCTAAACATCTTGTGTTTCTTTTCCCAATCCCTTTTCACCTTGCAGATATGACCCTATCCTCTTTTTTGTTTGTTTTTCTTAGAGATCCTTTTGCTCCTTATGCATTAAGTGCCATGCTATTAACTGCCTGAGAAAGCTTTTAGAGCACCTAATCAATACTGTCCCTCCCGCTATGTTCCACTGCAGAAGGTAGGCCGTCGCAAGAACCGAAAATGTGGCACGTGTGAGGCCTGCCAAAGGAAACTGGACTGTGGCGATTGTGACTTCTGCCAGGACAAGCCCAAATTCGGCGGCCGTAATCTTAAGAGGCAGAAGTGTCGCTGGCGTCAATGTCTGCGGTTTGCCTCGGTGGGTTTTCTAGGGTAACCCTTTCATGACCAGAGGCCATTGAAGTCTAGATGTTCAGATAAATTTTAAGAGTAACTATTTTTTTATACATATAGGGCTATTATTTGGTATACTTTTTTCCATAAAATCCTTTTTTCCGTTAAATCCTTGAGATTTTCAAAAGGGTCTTTTAAGGGAAATCTGTGCAGTCTGCTTGCCTGTTAAAGTGACCTGGGGTCCTTGGAGAAAGCATCATAAGTTTACTTTGAGGAAATCGCCAGGACACTTTAATATAAAACTGAGTCTCAAGTTGTCATGGTTTCTCTATATTATACCGATCCCCGCTCCTATTCTTTCCTAACAAACTTGACACAGCAGTTGTCTAAAAGAGCAAACAGACTATCGCATATATCAATATTCTACAGTGTCTAGCACTAATACTCTACAATTCAATAAATATAGGTGAAAAACAAATACAAATAGATCAAAATAAAACTAAACAATCAATCCAAATATGGCGGACCATTATAGAAAAAAGATGCTCATCCAGCTGCCAAAGTGTTAATGGTTATCCATCCACCGGAACCCTGCTCCTCCCCTATCCACGCTCTTCTTATAACCACCAGAAGCTCATAACATATTAAAAACATCCATAGCGTAATTTATTAAAACAAGATAAAAACCTTCATAAACAGAGATGCGACCGCTTTTACAAAATTCCTTTTTGCTTCTCAGAGTTGCTGCCAGCGGGTGTAAAAGGTTAGCATCAGCCAGATATTACAAACAGTTGTTTGGGTCGCACGCGGAGAGACTTGTTGTCTGCACTTTAAGGACCACTGGATGCACTTATAGACTCTTTCAAACTGATTGCTGTCATTGAGAGACTTGTTTCTTGCACTTTAAAGAGGACTTATTAACTTTTTTTCTTTTGGATTGATTGTTTATAGTTTTATTTTGATGTATTTGTTTTTAATCTATATTTATTGAATTGTAGCGTATTAGCGCTGGGCACTGGATAATATTGATGGTTTCTCTCTCGACTGCCCCCTTCCTCTTCTAGCCACTAAATACAGAGGTTAAACTCATGGGACAATAGACAATCATTGGAGGACGTGGACCAGAGTGTGATATTAGTAGGTCTGCTTGATGTGTGCATATTAATATGCCCCAGGTTTTTGGAGACCTACATCTGGAGTAGCCTGCTGTAAGGACCTGGGATCGCTTTGCAAGGGTTGGTTCAAGTGCTGCTTTTCTAAGCATGAGAGCAAAGTTGCACAGTGCATACATATATGGTATGCCGCTCTAGTCCACCAAGTCTGGTTGTAAGGCTGAATTCACATTCATATTGCATTTGCGATAATGTAAGTTAACATTTTTTTCCATGGTGAGTTGCCATTCATTTTTAATTGCACCTTAGTGCACATATACAGTAAAAACACACCTACAGTATGGTACCACAACACACAGATGTGAATCATCTGTGTTGTCAAAAATAGTAACTGTATAGAGTTCTCTTAAAGTGCCAGGCCAAAAACTTTTCTAGTTTCAGTTTTAAAAAATATCGGACCTACAATTATTTGTCTTTTTTTTGCAAAGTTTTTTTTTTTTTACCTTGGAGAACCTGCCAGTAATAGCACTTCTCATGGCAGGCTGAAAACACTAAATCACTGCCTGGCAATTGGGCTACTTATCTGGTCTATTGCATAGGCAGCCCAACGGCCAACCGAAGGAGCATGAAGATGGCATGAAAGCCTAAATCCTGCAAGATGCAGCACTTCAAATGTAAAAATGTTTTTTTTTTAATTGCTGAATATTAAGAACAGGGACTAATCCTCTAGGATGTGATCTGCCTCCCAGCATCCCTCATGGCTGACCATTCCACGCCACACACTTTCAGTTCTTTTGCCAACTGTGGTTTGGGGTTTACTCTGTGTGAATAAAGTTTTTCTCTATTTTAAAAGCTTTTTTTTTTTTTCTTCCTTGGGTAATGGAAACTCTCAGCTTGCAGTTTGCTTAAACCCTTCATAATTTATGTTTTAGGAAAAATATATCCCTGTGAATCTCAAGTCTAGCAATCACCCTGTGATCCTCGAGCGGCTTCAGAGAGAGAAGTTGGCTGCTGATGAGACGGAAAAAGACGAGAAGATGGAGACATTGGTCAGTTTCATGGTCGCAAGACCTGAGCTCCACAATTGTTCTTAATCAGTTGGACAGCTTCAGTTTTTTTTTTTTCCTTACAGTAGTTTATTATTTCACTGTCGCCCTCTAGCAACCAAAACTGGATGTGAAGCTTACACCTAGGTTGCCGATTATAAAGCTCGAACGGCTGGATTACAAAAATGGAGGCTTCACAGCAACCAATGTAAGTAGCACATGTAAAGGTACACATCAGTTAGAACTTAAAGCGCAGCTTGAAAACAAATGTAAAAAAAAAAATCTTTTAATGTAATATTTATAAAAATGACTCCAGGTGCTATATAACAATGTCTGTTTTTAGCATAGACCAGGTTTGGCGTGCCCCATCCTTTTAGGATTCCAATAATTTTCTGTGCAAGAAAATGATGCTCTCTGACATAGACTCTGTATAAGGATGGTTTACTCTCACTACTTACCAGTTTTTTGCCTAAACAGTGGGCAAGCTGAGTTCCAAAAGAGTGCTGTGTGCACTGCAAAACGACCCTTTCTGTCAGTTCAGGCAGATAATTGTGCAAGAGATTGAAAGATAGAAGTAAAGTGAGTGATCTGTATTGTTTGGGCACAAAAAAATACTTGCAGAGCAAAAAAAGGTATGTGCAAACAAGATGGCCGCCCCCACACAAACTGCAGAACAAGGAATGGTAAATGGGGAAAAGATCAGCTGCAGGAAGACCACAGGCAATACAGTTTGTTAGTTCTTTGCCCTCAACCTTTCTTTTTTATGCACTATTTCCAATGCTAAAGCTGGTACATTTTGCTCTTTTAGTCCCATAGGCGTCTAAAGGGCCTTTGCATCAGCTGCCTAGTCTGCAGAACAGTGCTTAGCAGGCAGAAGTGTCTCCAGATCTGATTGTTTTTTTGTTTTTTTTTCTTTTTTGCAGAAGTCTTGTGGTTCAAGAGATCCTTTTTTTAATAAACTGTTGTCATTGATACATGGCTAGTTTCAAAGAGCAAGTCTGCAGCTTCCATGTTTCTCTTCAGAAAAATTATAAAATCCTCTAACATGGTCTTAAATTGCAGAATTTGCACCCTGTTGGGATTGGTCATTGATTTTCTAACATATTCTTGTTGCAGGATGGTGGTGGCTGGATCATTGGCAAAGTGGAGACCAAACCGATAAAACAGGAGTGCAAAGAGAGCAATGAAGTCGTTCAGGAAATACAAGAGGAACCTCTGGTAGGCAGTATTTTTGATGCATGAGCGCACAAATTGCAGCTTTAACAAAATCTTCTTTTACCTTTTTAAAACTTGCTTTCTCACAAATGTTACAGGATCTTCACTGCCCGGTGAAATCGGAAGAGTTTATTGTAGAGACCGACGATATAGAGGCGGCTGATGAGAGCACTCCAGTGGTGAGTTGGCTTATTTGTTTTAAATACCTTTTGTGTTACTAGTTTGTGTTGCACACAAATACAAGTTTGAGATTACAGGTTAAAAAAACAAGCAATACAAACTGATACAAGGCATGGGATATACAACCTTTGCAATGTTTCTAAAGTAAGAAGTGATAACTTGGGGCCCATCTGGAGTTGTCGATGCTAAGCAGGGGCCACAAATGCAGTGAAAGAGTTGGCGATGGTCAATTTGAGTAGATCAGTAGTATCAATGTTAATGCTATATCTGACATTCAGAAGAGAGTGACGAAATAAGATATATTTTGGATTCATTAAAGTTAAAGGAGAACGATGAGGTGAGTGAAAATCACTCGTCCTCATAGTTTGAGCCGACGTGTGACAATGAAACTGTCGCACATCGGCTCAATAGATTGGGAAGTGAGCATACGCATACCGCCGCTCACTTCTCGATAGTGTGCCTGCAGAGAGCTTCCACCCCCTCCCCGCTCCGATCCTCCAGCGCTGAGTGGAGGAACGGACAGGGGAAGGGGCGGGTACAGCTGGCTCTGCCTCTAGATGGGCAGAGCCAGCTGTCAGTTGCCCAGCTGGGTAGATCTTGACAGTAATGTCAGGATCCATCTCGGCTGCGGCAGTCTCAGTATATCGCAAGCGGTAGCTCGCGACATACAGAGCTTTGGGTCACGGGAGGACGCTAGTATATGTCCTCCTGTGACCCTTAAGAGAACTATGGGGAAAAACACTTACCCCATAGTTCTCTTTTAAGGAACAGTAATCTCTTGAATATACGTACAGTAAGTCTTGTAGATCTGTGAAAATATAGAAGTATACATTGGTGATTGTTTAATAGGGAGGTACCAACTTGGGATTAAAGGGAAGCAGCCAGGAATAGAAGAGTGGAAAGAAAAATGAAAAGTGATTAAAACGGAGAAAAAGGACGGATCTTTGTTTGCAATCAGCCCCTCGATTTCATAAAGCATGGCTATCTAATTGAATACTAGTTCGCTTTTCACCAGCAAGATTAATATTGTTTTCACCAGTTCAGTAATCTGATTTTTTTTTTCTTGTTGTTGGGAAAACATATATGTAGAAATGTAAAAAAAAAAATTACAGAAATTAGGTGTCGGCGAACCCAAAAAATGTCTTTCCCTTATTGACGCCGACTATTTTCCTAAACTTGTGTGTTTTTAGGGTTTTGATTAAAAAAAAATATTGCACAGTGATTACTTGGTGACCCTGCCAGTTCATTATATCTCCTTCTGAGTGGCAACGCTATAGCAGATGATCCACAGTCTTCTGTGTTGCTACTCTGCCTGCGCATGCTCCATTTTTTGGGTTTAGGAAGCCGTCTAATTCCTCTTAGCTCCTCAGCTAGAGACCCCGCATGACACTCCTGCACATCTCTGGGGGCAGCTACTTTCACTTGTTTTCCTTGCATTTGTGACTGAAGAGAAAAAGTACTCTAAATCACATATGAATAATACATCTAAAAGCGTATGGAAGCACTGCTTGCTTACTGCAAATGCTACATTTTTTATTACAGAAACACAATATTCATTATGGTAATTTCAATTCTGGGGGTGGAGTTTAGGTAGATTGACAGTGAGGCTTTGTTTGATAACTGAGCGCTCCTGTTACACCTTGTAGCCTGCATATTTAGGAGCGTCTCACTGCCAGTCCACAAACTGTGCCCCAAGCTTTGAAATAATGATATGGAATATTGTGTTTTTGTAATGCAGTGTGGCAGTTAGAGCAAGCAAGGTATTATTTTATTGTGTTCTAGATTTGTTTTGTTTTTGTTGTCCAGTGTCAGAAAATATCTCCACCCACATAATTAACAGTGAGCTGCAGAGGTACAAAGTATAAAAAATTAGGTATTTATAGTAATTCCATAGATGTGATATAAGGACCATTTTTTTTAATGCCGTTATGCACTTGCATTAAATGTAACCATGTGCAAATGGGTTTACATGTAATTTCAAGGTTGGCTTAGGTAAGGAATTTAGTATTTTGGGTGTTCATGGCTATCTCTGGTAGGCCACCATGAACAAGGGGTTCACAAATGTACATTCTCAAATTTTTCAACAGTTGGCTCTTTGCTGTAATTCCATAGTCAGTCCCAGTGTTTAAATAAATAAAAGTTGTACTGCACCCTCTTTATGTTTTGTACTTCCAACTATTAATAGACTGAATATATTCAAAACCACTATAACTCTACTTTAAAATGTCGTTTATGGTGTGCTACCTGTACAACAGTGGAGGAATATATTCAAAACCACTATAACTCTCTAGTTTAAAATGTCGTTTATGGTGTGCTCCCTGTACTTGCATATCAATTTCATGGTTTAATTTTGTTTCACAGATTACACAGATCTTCAGCTTTGGTTCCTTAAACGCCAAAAACAGCCTTGACCCTGTTCTGCAAGAAATGTTGATGGAGTTGAAGGAGATCCCCTTGCCGGCCCACTGGGAGATCCTGTCTAACATAGGCCCCACTTTGCAGTTGGTGCAGAGGTCAAAAGCCTCAACCATGGCAGAGACAGTTGTTCACATTCAACCAGGACTTTACTTTCATATTGTCGTCAGAGAATACACTGTACCGTCCTTCCATGAACTCTACGAAACCCACCCGAGTCGGCTTACCACTGTGGATGAAGTGGTGGAGCTAATCTGTGACCTTGAAGCTTATCGTCCTTGTGCAGGCCTTCCCAGACAAGGGCCCCGTTCTCCAAATTGTCAAGTACTAGTATATGGAGAATGGTGTCCAGAGTGCAGCTTAAAACCTTGGCCTTCGGGATTTGTGCGCTGAATCGGGGAAGGTGATGGTGAGCCGAAGCTCAGGGACAAAGGAACTGCTTGTGAGAGATCATAAGTGAAGTGTTTTGGATTATACAAGAGCGCGTCTGAGACCTTCACATAAGAAGAACCTGTGTAATACTTAGCAGTGGTTCAGCATTGTGGATCATTTACCCCCCTTTACCACCACATGAAACTGCACTGTACTATCCTGCTGGATTAATAAGTTGTATGCATAGGTAGATGATGTGTTAGCCAAAGATGAGCCAATAATGGACCTTTATGGTTGTCCAATAGATAGCACGGGTTTACTGAAGGAAAATGGTGTATGGTTTGGAATCCAAGCTGAATGTAAGGAGATTAGCTTGTTTTAGCAAATGGTCAGTTCATAACTAGGCGTCACTAACCTGGCAAAGAAGTGATGCCTCATCCATCCCAGTTTCAGTACCGTGGACCAAATAAAAGCCATGTCTGTAGAAATGGAGGTTTTAATGTATTTAACTGCAGGGAGCCAATTTATGGAGAAATGCTGCAGGACAAAAAGTTTAACTCGGGGCTGGACATATCCCAGGAGCCAGGTAGCCAATAAGCGTGTAAGTTACAGCTGCTGTCCTGCCTGTGGTTTGTGTGTTTGGGGGGTTTTTTTTTTTTTTGTTTTTCCTGAATTTTCCAGCTAAAACACATTTTTTAAATGAGTCCCTTGATGTTTTAAAACTGCTTAGTGATTCCTAGATTAGACTAACGGGCTCCCAAATTCTTCGTTAATTTGTCCATCCCTGGCTTAGTCACCTTTCCAGCAGTTGAGTATTGTAAGGCATAGTATTGAAACGTCAGCTTTGCACAGGCTCTAGAATATCCTTTATGTTGCCTCGGAAATGTTCAGGTTTTGGCTGATGCCCTCGGGGAACAGTACTTTAAAAGGATTATGGGGATTTTATGTTTTTTTTTTTTTTTTTTTATATATACATCAAATGTTTTAAAAAAAACCCACCCTCATTTTTTATATGTATAATTTGTAAATTGATGAAGCGGCCATATTTGCTGATTTACATTTGCAGGGTTTGTTTACTGCATAGTAATATCATGCAGTGATTGTGCTTTACTGTCCCTCTCTCTCAGTTCTGGTCCATCTGCCTGGCCAGACTGACAAAGACTGTGTTGCTATTACTGTAAATGCATTCTTTTTCTGCAAGGAGGCTGAACACGCTGTCTGATGTACACATAACCATTACATTAGGACAACCTTCAAGTCTTTGTGGAATAGGCATTCAAATATAGAATAGGAAATATGTAAAAGACATGACAATTTAGCTTTTAGGTAAATGTCACAAAAACTCAATAGGAATTTACTTAAAATATGCTTTTTGTTTCCACTTAAAGAACAACTCCAGCATGTAGAAAAGTTAACCCCCCCAACACTTGACACTAATTCCTTAAAGTGTATTTCCACTTTTGCAGACAGGTTTGAGACCCACACACACTCTATCTATATATTTATGTTTTTTTATATGTATAATTTGTAAATTGATGAAGCGGCCATATTTGCTGATTTACATTTGCAGGGTTTGTTTACTGCATAGTAATATCATGCAGTGATTGTGCTTTACTGTCCCTCTCTCTCAGTTCTGGTCCATCTGCCTGGCCAGACTGACAAAGACTGTGTTGCTATTACTGTAAATGCATTCTTTTTCTGCAAGGAGGCTGAACACGCTGTCTGATGTACACATAACCATTACATTAGGACAACCTTCAAGTCTTTGTGGAATAGGCATTCAAATATAGAATAGGAAATATGTAAAAGACATGACAATTTAGCTTTTAGGTAAATGTCACAAAAACTCAATAGGAATTTACTTAAAATATGCTTTTTGTTTCCACTTAAAGAACAACTCCAGCATGTAGAAAAGTTAACCCCCCCAACACTTGACACTAATCCCTAAAATGTATTTCCACTTTTGCAGACAGGTTTGAGACCCACGCACACTCTATCTATATATTTATGTGTTCCTAGTCACACTATATACTGAAAACTGGAAAAATACATTCTTACCTTTTTTTTTAGTCATGTCTGTGTAGCAGGCCTTTCACAATTTCCAAGTGACGGGGAACTCTGGTTGTCTCCATAGAAAAACTAGGGACGTTGGGTTTCCTCTCATTAACATACAATGCTTCTACATCTTAAATAGGTTTCTTTCTCTCTTTTTCTCTTTCTCTCTTCCCTCTCCTCCAAGTAATATGTAAGCAGCATTTTTTGTATATAAGTTACCATGTAATGAATATATAATAGGTGTTATCCCAATTTCGCTGGAAAAGTGGAAGTACACTTTAAAAAGGCAAGTGTCTTCTGTTGTGTTCTCTCCTTAGAACCCATACTGCTCAGTGTATCCAGTATAAAGGGTGCACCTTGGGGTTTCATTGTAAAGTACACACTAAAAAACAAAACTTCTGAAACAACTGGATTTTTTGTTTTGTATCTGAAAAGCAGTCTACAATAAGCAGGAAAATTCTTTGGGCAGCTTTTTTTGAATCCTTAAAGTACCCTTCAGCACCGGTTTAAGAATACCAAACGCAGATCTCAAAAGTAGTAGTCTGTCAAACTTCTTTTTTTTTTTCAATGACAAATCCACATCAAACAAATACACATTGCCCACCAAAGTATTTCTTTAGATATTTGTGGAAGCACTTCCAGTCACCATTTTCTGAACAGCTGGCTCCCAACTCTTTCAGCTCTGCTTCCCTGAACTTGCCGTTCAGTACAAGTGCACAAGGGACAGCACAGTCTCCAGTAGCTGCCCATCTACTAGCTTTGGAGCAGGGCAATTGTTTGCCTTGCTGTGTATGTGGAGGCGCACACACCAGGGTGGCTCCATAGGACCCTGCAAGGGAAAGGAGTCATCCTAAAACAGGATATCAGGGCCAGTGCTCAAAGGACCAGCTGATTCTGCTGGAAACTAAAACTTTTGAACGTCAAGGAGCAGCATCCATTGCAAGTGGTTTAATCGGCATTTGAATTAAGTTTAGAAACCTTTTGACTTTCAGATAACTTTAATAGCTATGTCTTTAAACAAGCTTTTAGCAGCTCTTAGTCTCTTTATGGCTTTAACCAGTGCTAAATCTTGCTAGAAACCTGCTTTAAAGTTACAGCCAGCACCCACTATGAATTGTATTAAAGGAGAACTATGAGGTGAGTGAAAATCACTCCTCTTCATAGTTTGAGCCGACCTGTGACAATTAAACTGTCGGCTCTATAGATCTGAAAGTGAGCGAACACATAACGTCGCTCGCTTACTTCTGTCAGTCACGGCTCCCCGCAGGGATTCCCCCCTCTCCGATCCTCCAACACTGACTGGAGTAAGGGGCAGGTACAGCTGGCTTTGCCTCTGGATAGGCAGAGCCAGCTGTCATTCGCGATTCGTCCCGGCTGCGGGGGTCTCAGTATACCGCGAGCTGTAGCTCGCGGTATACTGAGCTTTGGGTGACGGGAGGACGCTAGTTTATGTCCTCCCGTTACCCTTAAGAGAACTATGGGGAAAAACACTTACCCCATAGTTCTCTTTTAAACTCTACCTGACAGGAGCTGAGGGGTCCTCTAAGGGCTTGTAGGAGCAGCTGAACTGCTTAGTACATGACTGCTGTACCCATTGCTCTTTATGGGTACAGCATTACCCATTGTACCCATTGCTCTTCGCACAGGCTGTGTGACTCGGGCCTGAAACTTTCACAGGAAAACCTTGTAAGTAATGAAGTTTATAGCTAAGCTCCAGGACATGAAATTCTGAGCAGGGGGGCATAGCACGAATACTGGTTTCTAGGACTGAGATTTTACAGGGCTTATTTTGGATATCTCTAGAGCCTGTACTGACGTATATAAAAGCAAGATTCCCGATAGTTACAAAGTTTGTTAAAGCTGAACTCCAGGCAGATATAATTCTATTTCTGCCAGTTATGTACATATTAAAGTCAATCCTTCCTGAGAGAAATGGGAGTTCTTCCATTGTAGACCTCCTTCTAGATGCCTGAGTGTTATGCTGGCCTATTGCGTTCAGTGCTTTCTGAATCCGTGGCAAAAGTGAGTCAGAGAAAAGTCATATTCTTTTGTTTAATTCTTTTGTGTCATTGACTTGAAGTATTAAACTCAGACGGACAGCTTGGCAGCCAGGTAACTAGAATATTCATAATGAAGGAATCTTCTATGGTATCCTCCATGTTTCTTTTATAGTGGGTTTCCTTTAATTTCATTTTACAGTAAAACTAGTACAGATTCTTAAAGCTGTCTTTTTCTACTATCCTGCTTTATTTCCCTGCAGCACTGAGACTGGAACAGGGAGCAGAGGCATACTGAGTCGGTTGGAGCGCTACTGCTTTGCACAGTGTTGTCTAAAGGTCCCCACACACCTTACGATAATCACGGGAAATCCCGCGATCGTACGATTATCGTAAGGTGTGTGTGGAAGCCGTGCGACCTCTACTACTGTAAGGTCGCACGACTTTTAACTTACGGACATGTTCGGAAACCCGCCGAGCATCGTACGACGTTCGGCGGGTTTGTGGCATGTTCGTACGATAAAAGCCGTACGGGCCGGTGTGCAAGCGCGCACTGCCCGTTCGGCATTGCGGTCATCGGAAACCTGTCCCTCAGGGGGCGTGGCTTGCGATCATCGCAAGTACGATCTGCCTATCGTACGTTTTTTTTTTTTTTAAGTACCTTACAACCATTGCAAGACTAAAGTCTTGCGATGGTTGTAAGGTGTGTGCACAGCCTAACACTGAACATGCTTCGTAGCGGGAAAGTAAAGCAACGACCTTATCAATGTGCTACTGCTCTTTCGTTGTCCAGTCAGCAGGTTGGGGGTGGATCCTTGACCAAGCTGTATTGCTTAAGTGCACTGAAGGTCAGGGGAGCCTGGATTACAAGAATAAAAACAAAAATCAGTCTAATTTTGGCAAGTAAATCAGTTCACGTGTATTTCAGGTCTGCTTGCCTGGAGTTCACTTTTAAGTTGACAGATTAACTTCCGTAGCTGACGCTATTAAAGTTGCTTGGTGTACCACTAGGCTTACGTTTTTATTAGCTGGAGTATCAGACTTTGCCGAGTTTCAAGTATTACAAACTGCCCTTAAAGTGTTTGTCAGAATGGGAGCACGATGCATTGTATAATGTAACCTGTTCTTGATACACGGGGGACGAGCAACAGATTACCAGTCTTTTCAAATGGTATTTGGGAAGGTGTCCTATTTTTTTTTTTTTCTTTGTTTTCTACACTGGAAGTCGCTGAGGCTGGGCCACAGGTTTAAAGAAATGTTAAGTTCTGCAAAATTCTTTACAATAAATCCTTTTATTTTGCTTTAGTTTTTATTCTATTACCATTGCAACGGTTGCCATACACAAGTAAAAAAAAAAAAAGTTAAAATGCTAATCTACTTTGGTCGTCTTTTTCTTCCTTCACTGTTGTGCCCAAGCTTATCCTAAAAGTTGTTCATCTCCTTATAGCTCTTGTAGGAAAGTTGCTGCTTTTTAAATAAAGAATGTTCTTTATATTTGCAATAGTGTACAATGGTTTCTGGTTTGTATCTTATGTTGCTGCTCATCAGACAAACCTTACCTTGTTGCTGTGTTCAGGAACATGAGGGAAAAGCAAAGTTACTGCCAGTGCGTTTCTATAAGGCTGATTATACAGATGATATCTGACATAAAACATGGCAACCAGTTGCCATGTTTTGTGTCAGATGGACAGCATGGCTTTATGTTACCATCTCAATGTTGATACCTTGCAATATACTTTGTATAGTTATGTTCTAAAGTTGGCTACTGTCTTTGCCTCCTTTTTAAAATACAAGTTCTAAGACACCAGTGACATAGTTGTTACATTTTCTTTTCCTGTAATAAAAGAGCTATTCTCACAGGTCGCAGGCTGTGTAGACATTCCTTTTGTTTACATCCATCTCAAGATTGAGAATAAGGAAGGTCATCTGCTCCTGCTATTTAGTTTTAATATCCTTACTGCCTGCAGCCTAAAATCTGTTCTGCAGTGCACTCATGTAACCACTGGAGATCATAAACTGCTAGAAGGAGGTAGCTTAGGGTAACGGGAGGACGCTAGTTTGTGTCCTCCCGTTACCCTAAGAAGAACTATGGGGAAAAACACTGACCCCATAGTTCTCCTTTTAACTACCAAGGACTTAGTCACCAAGCTGTGCCAACAGGATAGTTTTGATGCAACATGTTGGTAGTTACCACTTTTTGCTTTGCGCCACTAGTGAACAGGCAACATACTCTAAAGCAGTGGTTCTCAACCTGTGTAACCTCAGGACCCACATTTGTCCTTGGTCATTAAGTCGTGACCCAAAAAATAATTTTACGTTCGTAGCGATACCGAATGTGTGTCGTTTACATACACATGCATGCCCCATTTGCAGGCAGGGGCAGTGGGGTTGGTTTAAATTTTTTTTTTTTTTTTAACATTTATTATTACTTTTTACAATTTTAACTTGCAGCGGAGCGCGTGTGTGTGTGCGTGCGCGCGCACACACCCCTTTCTCCGCTGACGGGAAGAGCTAGCAGCATGGACATTATGATTTGTTTTTTATCTGTTCACCACCCATTATTATAAAAACAATTACACACCTGCTTACCTCTCTCAGCTTCCAAGGTGTCTGGGCAGGCTGTAATCCCTATTCAAAATTCATCCACTGCGCTGGGGCGGATTGATATCTGCTACACTGGGGAGGACAGTGCAGGCCGTGACTTTAATTATCCGCAGCTGCAGCTTCTGATATTACTCAGTGGCCTGAACGTGGTGAAATAGTCCCCTCTCTCCCTGGGCCCTATCGCTTCAGCAGGGGGGCCAGGGAGAGATGGAACTGTTTTATAATACATAGGAGTCTCCTGCACTCTGCTACAAAAAGTCCCCTCTGTTTCCCTGCTGAATGGAGCAGAAGGGCCAGCTCTATGGACTAAGGATGCCATGACCCACCTTTGGGTCACAATCTATTAGTTGAGAACCAGGGCTCTAAAGGTATAGGTCCAGACTAATATGATATGTAATTATTGGATCTTTGACTGGGTAAGACAAATTAGTTTAAGTCTTTAGAGTTTGTTTTTTTTTAACTGACAGCAGTACTTTTATGTAGCTAATGTCTTTGATCTTTCTGTCAGGTTTTCTTTTTGTAATGTTATTTTGTTTATATGATATGTATCTTTTCAGTTGCTTCTTATGTAAAATACAAGACCTTTCATAACTGGCATAAGTTGTTTTTTTAAAAATGTTTTGTGGGTTTTTTCTTTATGAATATAGGACCTTGGCTGACTACTTTTACTAGTCTAACCCTGAGCTAAGGGGCCTTGAGTATTTACAACTAAACCATTTTTTAAAAGTACACTATATTACCAAAAGTATTGGGACGCCTGCCTTAACACGCACATTAACTTTAATGGCATCCCAGTCTTAGTCCGTAGGGTTCAATATTGAGTTGGCCCACCCTATAACAGCTTCAACTCTTCTGGGAAGGCATCCACAAGGTTTAGGAGTGTGTCTATGGGAATGTTTTACCATTCTTCCGAGAAGCGCATTTGTGAGGTCAGGTACTGATGTTGGACGAGAAGGCCGGGCTCGCAGTCTCCGCTCTAATTCATCCCAAAGGTGTTCTATCGGTTTGAGGTCGGGACTCTGTGCAGGCCAGTCAAGTTCCTCCACCCCAAACTCGCTCATCCATGTCTTTATGGACCTTGCTTTGTGCACTGGTGGTGCGTCATGTTGGAACAGGAAGGGGCCATCCCCAAACTGTTCCCACAAAGTTAGGAGCATGGAATTGTCCAAAATGTCTTGGTATGCTGATGCCTTAAGAGTTCCCTTCACTTGAACTAAGGGGCCAAGACCAACCCTTGAAAAACAACCCCACACCATAATCTCCCCTCCACCAAACTTTACACTTGGTACAATGCTGTCAGGCAAGTACCATTCTCCTGGCAACCGCCAAACCCAGACCAGTCCATCAGATTGCCAGACAGAGAAGCGTGATTCGTCACTCCAGAGAACACGTCTCCACTTCTCTAGAGTCCAGTGGCGGCATGCTTTATACCACTGCATCCGACGCTTTGCATTGCACTTGGTCATGTAAGGCTTGGATGCAGCTGCTTGGCCATGGAAACCCATTCCATGAACCTCTCTACGCACCGTTGTGCCAATATGAAGGCCATACGAAGTTTGGAGGTCTGTAGTTATTGAGTTGCTGTTGTTCCCAGTTGCTTCACTTTGTTATGATACCACTAACTGCTGATTGCGGAATATTTAGTAGCAAGGAATTTCATGGAACACCTGAATCCAATGATTTGGACGGGTGTCAGGGAGTTCATGAACACATGGGTTATGCAGCTACCTTCAGGTTATTGGATGCTGGAAAATTAAAGCTGTAAGGACAGCTCTGTATAATCATTCCCGCCTGCCTTAGTTTTTTGCCAGTATCCTTAGGTGATGGATGCCTCCTCCCTACTCTATTCTAGTAAGTTTCCCTCAATGTTGCTCTCGGCCACTGTGGCACTGAACAGCAGCTATCCAGATCGTTGTTGGACCCCGCTGTAAAGAACATGCTGGGCTAGCTTGTAATGTGCTTAGGGCACTGGGTCCGGGGTGGACATTTGTACAGTGTATGTAGTTGCTGCAGGGTGCTTTACAGGTCCAGGGCTGTGGTCCATTGTGGTGGAGCCCTGTCTTCCCACTGGGAGGGTAAAGACTGGTTGGGTCATGTCCCCTTTAAATGACTCCTGAGCCAGCCTGCTGCTCTGAGGGTGGTAAGTCAGGTCTACTCCCTGGTTAAGGTAGCTGGTTACAAAGCAAAGAATAAATAAATATACAGTAAAAAAATATGAAAGGAGATTAGAATGGCCCATATATGCGTGTCACTTGATTGCCGTAACCTCGCCTCTTCACAGGGGGGACACAAGCTTTTGAAGTTGTCAGGAAGGACCTCCCTACAATATTAACTAATTAAAAGAATTACAAAAGGCATCCATTTCTTTTATCAAACACCTTATCAAATATATTTGCAACTCAAGGCCTGAAATGCCTCACTATACAATATCAGCTGATGAAATATCTGCACAGCACAACCTACCAAGGACATTCTAACCACATAGTCTGAGGACATTGCTCCAAAACCATCTCAAAGTAAAAGGCATTGTAGCAAGAGGACCTGTTATTATTACTAACATTAGCATGTAGGCATTTAATATTGTCATTTAACTATTAGTATTTCTTTTTTAATGCCTTTGCTGTGGATCCCCTTGGTGATTCTGTATGATCAGTTCAACCTGATCTATGACTGCTCTCTGAAACTCTAGCCTCGTCTCCAGTTAGGGCATTCTGGTGATCCTCATTGCTCCCAGCAGGCCTGGGAGACCGTGATATGTGGATGTAGCCAAACTCCTGGGCTTTTCTGGGTTGTCCACACCTCCAGTCCCAAGGACTGGTATTCTGCCCCGATTTTTGGTTGCAAGATGTTAAAGCCCACGTCCTGAAAGATCAAGGCCTCTTCAGAAGCTGTTTTCCCTCTGCTTCTGAAAGCAAGCAAGTTAACTTCCTGCAAGATCTACCATTGCACATGGAAGGCTTATTTCACTTGGTGCAAAGCAAGGAAGTTCCATTCCAGGAAGTACTCTGTGGCGGAGGCGTAACTAGAACCTTCAGGGCCCCAGTGCAAGAAACCATGAAGGCCCCAATCCCACAGCACTGCATGGTTAACAGGAAGGCTGCCGAGGTCCCCAGCAAGCGTGGGACCTCAGGCAGCTGCTTGTTTAAAATGTTAGTGCCGGTGTTCTGTCAAGAACGCTGACCCAGTATCTGTGTTTATGTACAGACGGGATTAACGAGGAAACCGGCATTTATTTACAAAGTATTTGTAATGGTTAATTATATGCCGTCCATGGCAGTAAATGATGGGTGGCAGGAAATGATGGACAGAATATTATTATCGGTCACAATTAACGATTTAAACTAAATACTTTGTGAATAAATCCCGGTTTCCTCGATAATATTGGTCTGTGTGTAAGCCCAGATGCTGAGGTCGGCAAATTCGACTAGGTCAGCGTTCTCGACAGAACACCGGTATCTGCGTTTAGTATCGGGGCATTTTCACGCCCTAAGAGGCGGGACCAGCTCATTCTCCGGGATCAGTGACAGCGTCTCCAGGCCTTTCGCACAGCCGCCCGTACATGCTGCGGGGGGGCCCTCTACTTCCTTGCTGGGCCCCCCCAAGTGGCGGAACGCCAGGGCCCGGTCGCAATTGCGACCGCTGTGACCCTGGTAGTTCCGCCAGTGCTCCGTGGGATGCATCTTATCTTTCCTCTAGTCTAGTCTGGTACACAGTTCGGTGATTCCATAGGACTTCAACTTATTTCTGTCAGCTCTGCAGAAGCCACCTTTTGAACCTCTCAGATATGATCCACTGACCCTTTTCACTCACAAGGTTGCCTTCCTCTTCTCCACTTCTGCCAGGCATGTTTCTGAATTAGCGGTTTTGCTCTGTAAAGAGCTCTTTCTGGTTATCCACAAAGATAAGGTTATACTGAGACTTAAGGCCTCTTTTTCTTCTTACGGTGGTTTCGGCTTTCCACCTTAAGCCAGAACATTGTTTTACTTTGTGTTTTGTACCACAACATCCTAAAAAAAAAAGTTTCTCTCCACTGTTTGGACATGGTTCAAGGCTGTTAACTTTCTGCTACAACTACCATCCGCAACTCTGACTCCCTCTTTTGCCTTTCCTAAGGGTTGAATTTGGTAAATTAGCATTCAGTCTTGAGAGTTAAAGAGCAAAGTTCTCCCCTTTCTGGTGAGGCTCACTCTATTGAGTGTTGGTATTCCTTGGGCTTTTCAGTATCGGGCTTCAGTTTTCTGAGGCTGCCAACTGGTAATCTGTTAATAGCTATGCCAAGTTTTACTGGGTGGACATTCAGGCCTCTGCTGATTGCTAGTTTTGGCCACAAGGTTCTTCAGACAGTCCTTAAATTGTGGGCACCTTCTATTATCGTTTCCTGTTGGGTATTGTTGACCCAAGCGATAAGAGAATGGAAGCCATTTCTTGAACTCTGTTCTCACTGACAAGTCCTGCTCTTTACCCCTATCTGGACTGTGACTGACTGGTCAAAATCCCTTGAAAGGGATCTTATACTGCTGCAGTTAATATGATGTTTCTAAAAAAGTTGCACAAATGGCTGTAGCTTCAAACTGACTGTTGTGATGGTTGGGTGGAGGCTTCCCAGCTTGTGTAGGACACTGGCTAACGTGCTGGACTGAGGAACCTGTGTGTAAGAAACATCTAGTCCTCGTGGCCTTTGATGGACAACGTGTCTTCTGATTACTGTTGGTACCATTATCAAGGATGCTACTGGTGTCAAGTGCACCCATATTCCTAAGGGGAGGAATCTCAAGTAACAAGCTACAAAGCCTTCTCTCTCTTTATGTTAAGACCCACCCCTTTAGTTTCTCTACTCCCGCATCCTTCTTGTTGAGACCCCCCAAGCTTGGATGTAAGTCCACCCACAACATCTGGGGCTCAAATTCTGCCAAATCCTCCAGGAGTAGGCTGACACTGGCTTGGTGGCTCAGAAATCCATCTCTAGAATTGGAATTTCCTATCTTTTGGAAGTTCCTCCCCCAAAGGATGCCAGCCTGTGAGGCTGGAGAGCAGTCCCTGTTGGTGCATGTTGGGGAAGTCTTGTCTGCAAGTAACATCCTCGAGATTTGGGTGATTTGGCTGTTTGTGCAGCATTGGACCATCCTGTTTGAAAGATGGGCATCTCTGAATCTGTGATTCCTACTCTCAATAGTTGCCAACTATTCTCATAATCGATTATTATCGATTTAGTCGATTAGTTATTGCAGCCCTACTTAAGTGTATTCTGCGACAGATGTCAGGTTCTTTGCATACGAGATGGAAGTGTCCTCAAAGAAGCAGAAGCTGTTACAGAATAAGAGCCCATTCACACCAGGGCGGTGGCGGATCAGCGTGGTTATTGCACTGATCTCAAAAGGGAGGTTTTGGGAGCGTTTCATTGCCTTTCACCACTGATCAGCTCGTCAAAAAAAGTGTGGGGGGAAATTCAGATAGCGTGGACCCGCGCAGTCGCATGAATAGTCACCATAGCAATGTATGAGATCATTCATGTCGGCAGATCCGGGCGGCCGAACTGCCCCAGTGAACGGGGTCTAACACAGATCTCTCCGCTTCTTTCATTATGTACATTTTGTAACAATATTGTTTTACTTTGTTTTTATTTGAGATACAAATGCAGAGAAGCCAGAGAGCGGTAAATGACAGATCTCCCACTTGTGTTTTGTTTCTGAATGAAATTTGGATGTATCCGAATTTCGTTATCAAACATTCGGATTCTTTCAGATTCGTTATTTCTGTCATTCGGAAATTCGGATGCATCTGAATGTCCGCATTTACAGAAATTTGTACGAATTTCAAGTGTCTATGTCCCCCACCCACTTGTACTGACTTTCACCACTCTTCGCTGCTGCTCTTATCTCCATTGCAGTTATCACAAAACCCACTGCTTCTGGATATAGGGGAGCGAAGACCTCCTCCCATGATGAAGCGTATGGGTATCAGTGGCCAATATTCAGGTCCAAGCACTGTCACATGTTTGAGGGAGTGACATCATCAAACCGGTGTACACTTTGTTGGACTGGAGGAACAGAGTGGCAGTGGAACACATTGAATTTGAGTAGGCCAGGGGGAGGCTTTAAAGAAACTGTCACTTCATTCTGAATGGGCAAGAGACAGTAGGGGAATTTATCAAAACTAGAGCAGACAAAATCTGGAGCAGCTGTGCATGGCAATCAAATCAGCTTCTCGCTTCAGTTTGTTCAGCTACGATTTGAAAATAAAAGAGAAAAGCTGATTGGTTGCCATGCACAGCTGCTCCAGATTTTGTTCGTTTTGATAAATTACCCCCAGTGTCTTTAAAGCACAAACAGAAATAGGGAAGCTCAACAGCAGCAGCCCAAGGGCAGATTACTAGATCTCCATTTACTTCCTGCATTTCTAGCACGTCACTAGACATGTGACTAGAAAATGTGACCATGCACATCATCTCAGGGGAGGAAAATGGCTTTCCCTGAGATCTTGTGAGATTACAGATGAGATTTCACAGCAATGCTCTGCTGATGACAAGGCAATCCCAGTGTGCATTGCTTTGGCAAACTGAAGTCATTTTGCCCTTTCAAAGGAGAAAGTGAATGCTCTGCAAATGTAAGTATTTTAAAAATCACAGCATTTTACACCGGACATGTCTATGTTATTATTAATATCCGTAACTAGAAATCAACATTTTGTATGGGGCCCTGTGGTTTCTAGTTACGTCCCTTGCAGAGCCGACCTGAGATCCCAAACAGCTCACCTGAGAGTGACCCTGCAGAGCCCACCATAGACTCTATGGGCTGGTCACACCCCTGCACACCTCTTACCTGTCAGCCCCAATCTGCTGTCCGCCTCCTCTTCCATCGCCATGCCCCTCTGACATCACCGGCCCCACCTCCTCTTCCGTTGCTGGGCCAGCATCCTCTGCCGCAACTGTTGGCTGTCACTGACACAGCAGCGGCTGTGAGGAGGAGCGCGCCGCTACAAAGATCACTGACAGGTTGTCAGTGATCTAACAGCGACATGTTCCTCACACCCGCCAGTGACAGCCAGCAGCCTGAGATGCCATAGCAACTCAGGCGGCCCGCACAGCATCAGGGGGATGTCCTGGCCGGGCCCCCCTGTGCCCCATAGCGGCTGCCCTGGTTGCTATGGCGACTGTTACGCCACTAAATCATCATGCATAGAGGGATGCATTTGTAGAATTTGATTTTTGAGTGTAAAGGTCCGCTTTAATGTCACGGTCAAAAGCTTCATTTATTGAAGTTTTTTGTCATATGACCAAGACTGGTGTGCTGGTGACATTTCTACAATTTTGCTGACATTCGCGGCGCCATCCGCGGTCACTGCGAGCACCCCCCACTACAAGGGACATATCGGTAAGGAGTGCGACAAGGAGAGTACTCATTAATGTCACGGTCAACCCCTCTTCAGACCTGATCTGGTTAGTCTGCTTTGACCAGGCCTGTTTTGAAATGTATACTCCGTTTTCAGGTGAAGCTTATTTATTCTCTTGAAAAAAGAAATGTGAAGCTATGACGCATTGATAAGCAAATTATTACTGGCACAGCAAACAATAAAGATCTGCGTATCAATTTTGAGGAGTTGCTTCTACTCAGGGTGGTTGTTCAAAAATATTTTCAAACAGTTTTAGAACAAATGGAATGCCATGGTTTTTTTTTCTTATATATATATATTATTTACATTTTCCCGTATCCTTTGTATTTATCCTAAACATCCGATGATAGATCTTTTTCACAGCAGCCTTAATTTGTTGGTTCCTCAAACTATATATAAAAGGATTGAGGAGAGGAGTAAGAACTGAGTACACCACTGTCACTGATCTATTGTCCTCCACTGAAGAGGAGGAAGATGGGCGGAAATAAGTAAAGAAGATAGTTCCAAAGAAAAGTCCAACGGAAGTGAGGTGGGAGGAACATGTGGAGAACGCTTGGTACCTTCCTGTGGATGACTGTATCTTCAAGATGGTTTTGAGAATCCGGCAGTAGGAGATAACTACAAATACGAAGGGACTCATGGTTACAAACGAGCCTTCAGTGAACACTAAAAGGTCATATTGTGATGTGTCGGAGCAGGAGAGAGCCAGCAAGGGAGGAAGGTCACAAAAATACTCATGTATTTTGTTTGGACCACAAAACGTCATTGAAGCAACTATAGATATATGTAGAAGCGAATGCAAAGCTGTAAATGTCCATGAGAAGACTATCAGAGCCAAACACATTCTCCTGTGCATGATGTATAAATAGCGTAAAGGGTTGTTGATGGCAACTAGTCTGTCATAAGCCATTACTGCTAGGACAAAGCACTCCATGCTCCCTGTAAAAAACAGAAAAAATAACTGGCTCATACATCCTTCAAAACAAATGGTTTTCCGATCCCAGAGAAGATTTCTGAGCATAAGAGGAGCAGTTACTGAGCTGAAGCAAATGTCAACAAAGGAAAGATTTCCCAAAAAAAAATACATTGGATTGTGCAGCTCCTGGCTACTGCCAATTACAGCTACTATGAGCAAATTACCTAAGACTGTTACCAGATACATTGTGAAGAAAAGAGCAAAGAGTGGCATTTGCTGGTCCTTACTATGGGACAGACCCAGGAGGAAAAACTCTGTGACAGTTGATACATTGACTAGGTTCATTGGAAATGGACAGCTGAAAATACCAAAACAAAGTTATTTTGTATTTCAATTAACCAATAGCCTATCCTTAGTGCATAAAATCATAAGTATTAATTAGAAGGTTGAATAACTACACCCCCTTCATTAGAACTTTCACATGTACATCCACTTCAACAAATGCTCCTGTAACCGTCCCCTGCTACACCATGCTTTTTAAGGGAATTTTTCCAGATTTCACTTTCAACTTATGTATGACCTTGTCAATATTAATATGTGTAGCAAAAGGGCAAAAGGGAGTGTAGGTGAAGGGGGTTGCTTTATGTTCCAAAACAAATGTTTATTTGTAGAGTCTAGTATTGTGGGACCATTGAACCACTTGTATTGCTTTTCCATAAACTGCTTTGATGATATTTTAAATATAAAGGCAAAATCTAGCAAGTTTGCTGTTCTCTTTAATAAGTTCAGCAGTAAAAAATACAATATTTGACTTTATTTTTATAATGTTTGGTCAAGTTTGTTAACATGATATGCCAAACACCAAACTGCAGCTTGTTCCAAGCTTGACAAAGGGTTAGACATAGTCCAGTACATTTCTATTGGAAATGGGAGCTTAACTGTTTTGTACTTCCTTTCTCATACAATAAAGTGAAAACGCTTCTAATACGGACAAAGACCTGTGTGTGAACGTACTATGTTTTTGCATGCTTGAAGTTCCTCCGAGTTGCTGAAGAAGTTTTTTATCCTGCCACCAGGCATAAGGATAAGGTTTGTGCTGATATAAATAAGGCTGGTAAAGCTAGCACGGAGGTGATGTAACTGCCAAAGCTTACTAGTATGCCCATACTCAAAGAACTTTGGCTGTTCACTAAAGCACTAGGCAAGAAAACCAGAAAAACGTATAATGCATAGATTGTAAACATGGTGCTCCAGTTTTCTATAGGAACACCAATTGGTTGCACTGCCTATAACAATTGAGCAGCGTATGGGATGAACTTTGAACACATACAAGCTACAGAAATACTTATCACACTCCACAAATAGTTGATTGTTCAGGCGGTGCTCCTTTTTCTCCATAAACGGAACCATCCGATCACCATGTGTATGATCGGGCAGCTGATAAAGCCTGGTCATTTTTCTTTATTTCCCATGATGTTCACATTATATACACAATGTTTGTACAAAAGAGTGCAAGATAAACCTACCGTATTATAATAAAATAGTAAACCTGCAATGTAAGTGAAAAGAAGATCCCTGTGGAGCTGGAACCTACCTTTCAATGTCCTCTTCAATAATGACCCCAAAGATACAGAGCATTTAGATATTGACTTGGGAAGCGATGTCAAGAACAAGCCAGTCACTCTATGTATAATTATTCGATGTATAAGGCTGCTCCCTTTCTTAATGTTTAATCTATTTAATATTTTATAACTTTTTTTTTTTTTTAATACTGGTACTGTTTTGTATATTATGACATGCCAGAAATGTATTTGTAAGATTACATAAAGGTCCACTTTAAAATGTCATTTTTTTAAAGTAATGCTTTAACAAGAATGTTTCTTTTTTAATTGTAGTTAAAGGGGAAAAAATAACCTAAATCTGCCATTTGGCCTTAAGTTTGATGCAGATGTTTTTTTTAGAGGTAGTGAGGCTATTTGAGAATCAGGGGGATAAGGAATTCAGGAATCTTGTCTACAGGCTGAATACAGTTGTCATTTGCTACAAGAGTTTTTTTTGGTTATGTTAAATCCCAATGACCTACAGATTGCGGTGCAAACATGAAATTACAAAATAGGCTGTGTACCGGTTATATAGAGTATATCATATTAATTTATAAACAGAGTTGGAGTTTTATTTTAGCAAAATTAAAAGAGAAGTCTAATAAAAGAGGTGTGAGAGTTTCACAAAGCCAGTTTAACCCAGCAGCATCTCCCTGCACATTTTGGGTGGGTTGATGTTTTAAAGGGCATCAGAGGCTCATGATGGAGAGATGGCTTACCTTAAAAAAGACGCATAAGATATGTTATTTTCTAAAAAATATGTTTGTGTTGTTTAAACGATATTTTGTTTAATAAACAAAATAAATTAACTGTTGTCAGTCCAAGAAGTGAGGGTGACTTCTATTATTAGTACAGCAATGTTCTGCTTTTAAATGGTTCTTCCTCCCAATGTGTCTCATTAGTGTGGCAGATTCTTACCTTGGAGATTTCTGATTTTTTTCGAGTCGTGTTGTTTTTGCATAACCCTGAAGAATATTCTAAATGCTCAAAGGGTATCTAAAGCCAAGAACAAAAATGTCATATATTGCAGCTTATTAATCCTTAATTGAGGTGACTGAATTAGTTTCCTTATTTTCAGGCTTTTTTTACTGA
This sequence comes from Nanorana parkeri, assembly GCF_000935625.1. NCBI lineage: Eukaryota > Metazoa > Chordata > Amphibia > Anura > Dicroglossidae > Nanorana > Nanorana parkeri. Next base: position 220,493 of record NW_017306657.1, on the reverse strand, counting down.
GATTTCTGTTCTGTACACAGGAAGCTACAGGGATATTGGATTTCTGACAGAATCAACAGATATTTTCTGATATTTTAATGTATATACTACACATAATAGTAATACAGGCGATTGGGCTGCATAAAGACACGACCTTTGAGTTAAGAAAAAAAGGAGCCCCTAACCTAACCAGATGATGGCAAAAAGAAATCACTGCCAAAAAACTCCTTCCTGATCCCCAAAGGCAAATAGGTAACTCCCTTTTATGTATTTCTTATAATTAAATGGATTTATTTGCACTTTGTGCACACCCAACCCTTGTTTTAAGGACAAAATACTGAAGCGGCTCTAACCCATTATTGTTCCACATTTTCACTGCTCTCACTGTAAAGAATCATTTCCACTTCAATTCCACTCAAAATGAGTTCCCTCATAATTAGACGTGCACCAGCAAAAAATGTGTTTACTTTAGTTTTGATTCGAATTTTGCTTTATTTCGTTTTTCGGAATTCGGGTCCCAAAGTCAATTCGTTTCGGAATTGGGATTTGGACGAAATTCGTTAGCGGAAATCCATACGAAATTCCGTTTCGTTTTCGTCTCGTTCAATTACAGCAAAGTGACATTTAAGAGGGAAAAAAAGTTTGTTCTCAAATGTCTCTTTGCTGCAACGAAATTTCGTCCAAAAAACGACAGTTCGTCCAAAAAAAACGAATCGGAATCGGAAATTCGGATTTGTTTGCATTCGTTATACCTGTAATTCGGAATTCGGATACATCCGAATCTCCGAATTTCCGATATTTCGTCCCAATTTCGATTCGGAATGAAACTAATCGCACTCATAATTAGCATTAGTGTTTTATTCTTTCAGCGTTATCTATTTATAACTAACTGACGCTGTTTGCAATGTTTGAAGCTGGCTATTCCCAGACAAAAATCTCCCTGAGAATGGCAGATGGGGAGAGATCTTCCTCTTTTATCAACCCATTTTTCTATCATCACTTGGGGCTGGCAGTTGCATAGAAGAGCAAAGAATGGGGACCCGCTAATGGAGAAAATCTCCCTGTGTGATAAATGAAACCTCTGACCACTGGAGGTTCCTTATTAACCCCAAGCAGCTCAGAAATGTTGAGATAATATCAAGCCTTGCTCAGGTAGTGTTCTTGGCTGGTCTCCAGCTCAGAGTCCACTCGTAACCATTATATACCATTAAAAAGTATGAACCTATTTTGCCACCCTGCAGATATTTAATGCTGATCTCCAGCCTTGCACTTGAATATACAGATAACATACAAATACACAGTCAAATCTTTCAACTGCCAAAGGACTTGTAATGGTGTGCAGCCAGGTGTTTGATCCATACTACAACAGCCAGTCGGATTGGGCAAGAACCTCTCCCCTCCACCCTAATCCTGCTGATTGGGTAATAAGGAAGCTGAAGGGAACCTTCTCCTGGCAGCATAGGTACATGTAGCATGCGTGACTGGCTTACAGTGCTGGTCCTCTCTTTTCCAGGCTTGGTGCAGTGCAGAGAATTATAAGAAACTAATATAAAGATGGTTTTTTGGCACCTCTACTACTAGTGGTAAAAATACCTATTTTTTATTTTCCCTAATTACAAAGCTGAATTTTTAAAATCATTTTCTGTACTTCAGTTTTAATGAAATAAACATTTGAGACAATGGGGTTGATTTACTACAGGCAAATAGGCTGTTCACGTTCCAAAGTAATTTCCAATTTTCAAGGTAATTTTCCCTCAGCTTAGGGATTGTGGTGAAAATAAAGTTTGCATAAAATACCTAATCACATGAAAGGAAAATAAAAATGTTCCCAACCACAGTGATGATGTAGATGCCAAGAAAAACAAAGAAGAGGTGTATCTGTGGATCCAAGGTTTCAGAAAGGCCAACGACCAGAAAGGTGGACACTGAACTTTGGTTATCCCATCTAGAGTATTCCATTGAATAACCACCAAACTAGAACAATAAAAAAGAAAAATGTAAATTAGGAAATTTAATAAAACCATAAAATATGAATTTGACATAAGGTATCTGTCTTTTTCAGTTCAGATGTTGCAAGTTGCATTTATAAATGTGTTGCTCAGCAAGTGAAAAGAATTTGGCCACATACAAATGGAAAAGTTATATTTGTAATATTTATATTCGTTTTTATATAAATGTTAAAATCATACAAACCAGGCATTGAGTTTAGCAACAAAATTGTTTGACAACGTCAGCAGAGCACTATTAAAATAATTGTGTGTGTAAACAAAATCAGATGCAATTGATGGAGGTGCCCTCCGCACACCTTTCAGCAGTCCCGGCCAACAATCAAATAAATGGTGCTCGAAGTAACTTCACGGATGGCACCGTGCAAAACACAAGATTGAAGAAAATAGGTCACCAGCACTCCATAAGTTAAAATGAATGAGTCCTTTTAATGGACAATGATGTCACAGATGAACAGCCATCAGATATATCCCTGCCACGTACTGACTAACTCAGACAGACCATTTCCATGCACTTGATCTCCAAAATTAATGCTATGTGTCCTGCCTTGCTATAAATCACATGATCAGTCATGATGATAGGATCCCCAAGCAACCATTAGAATGCATGGTCTTCTGTGCAAGTATTTGCTTAAAGATAAAATCATGGGAAGCCATCAGGGCAATAGCGAGCCTGGGCATAAATCTTTCTAAATGGGCCCCAGCCCCTAAAATTCACATCACATGTTATGCAGGTAAGGATGTTGTCAATGGAAGACTAGATACAATAAGTGGGTATAAAACTCCTGCTAATTACATTTTAAGACATCATATAAACTGAATAGGGGTCACAGGTTGACACTTTTAATAGGCGGTGATCTTCAGGTCAACAGAAAGAGATGCTTGTAGCTATCTACCTGACAAGGTTTAAATCTTCATTGTCAGAAACTAGGGATGAGCCCCGGTTTGGACCGGACCCGAGCTCGTCCGACCATGGAAGGAAATGTTCTTGAACACAGAAATAAGATTTTTTCATGACGCCCAATCAGCTGCTGTTGGGGAATAGCTTAACGTAAGCAAGTGACATGCAGTGACATCATTGACCTTCTGTGGCCACATGCCTATATTTGGTAAATTACATTTGCCTAATATGGCTATGTGACCACATTAGGTAAATTACATGAGCACAAGCATCTCACCAATTGGTTTACATGCAGCTGTGGGGAATGCTCCCCTTATAAGTGAATGGGTGAAAAGTCCATGTACTTCCTTATTCGGAGGAGCTCAGGTTCAGACCGGATTCGGAGTTCATCCCTATCATCAGGGGCGGATTGGGCCAGGGGGCAATTGCCCCCGGGCCTCTCCGATGCCGTGATGAACGGTTTCTTGACCTCCGCTGCCACCTGCACCCGGCCGCCCGCCTGCTGCATGCAATGCGGCTCTGTGATCGGCGCGGCCGCTGCTCCTCAAG
>NW_017306657.1:212326-217048 GCF_000935625.1 Nanorana parkeri | reverse complement strand
TACCGCCAGCTATAATGTACTATTGCTGGAGGTATTCTGCATTGCGCTGTATAATGTATTACTGGGATTTGTAGTCCTCTATAGCTGATGGTACATTGTGCTGTATATTATACCATCAGCTATAGAGGACTACAAATCCCAGCAATACATTATACACTATCTGTATAATGTATTGTTGGGATTTGTTATATTCCTATATAGCTGGTGGTATTATGCTTTGTGCTGTATAAAGGACTACAAATCCCAGCAATAATACATTATACAGCGCAATGCGGAATTCCACCATCTATAGAGGAGTACAACAAAACCCGGCATTAATACATTATACAACGCAATGCAGAATACCGGCAGCTATAATGTGCTATTGCTGGGATTTGTAGTCCTCTATAGCTGGTGGTATTCTGCATTGCGCTGTATAATGTACTATTGCTGGGATTTGTAGTCCTCTATTGCAGGTGCCATTTTGCATTGATTGCTGTATAATTTTACACTTTCCGTTGCACTATATTGCACACCACACTTTTTTTTCTTATTTCCACCGCTCCAAGCTCGCTCCTGTGATGGACTACAATCTCAATACAAACCAGTAGTCCCATCACTGGAGACATTTGTTTTTATCCCGATTAACCGGTTATTTGAACTTAATAATCGGTTAACTAATCGACTTTGAAAATAATCGTTAGCTGCAGCTCTAGATGAATGGTCACTACACCAGGGATCCCCCACTAACCACCATCCATGGGCCTCTGGGTTGTACTTGCCCCCTGGGCTAAAAGTTGCCAGTCAGCCCCTGCCTATCATAAACCTTATATTTTGTGTCAGAGTTCATGAAATGTTTAATTGGATATATTTGCCCACTTGCTCAAGTGAACTGGCCTTGTAGTGCAATAGTGACATCTAATGGATCAACAGTGAAAAGGTCCCTTCATAGGAAGCTTTTGTATTTGATTTTTATAGAAACGGCTCTTATTCTTTCTGCCCCCCTATCCTAACATCTCAGATTTATAAAATAACACCACAGATTTATCATTACCAAGCTCCTCCTGTGTCCTCTGGGGATTGTTTACATCCATCCCATGCCAAACTCCTCTACCTCGTCTTCCGACCGGAAGCCCCATAGACTTTCATGGCGCTCTACTGTGCAGTTGCAGCAGGCAGCAAGCGGAGTACGGCCCAGGATGTAAACAATCCCCAGGGGCCACGGGCGCTGAAAGTGCACTTATCCTTTAAATAAACTCAGAGACCTGATATTATGTAACCAACATAGTTGTCTACTCACAGACAGACATCCTTCAAGTAAGTTCCTATAAACGTCCTTATCTGTATATAAAATAGGCAAGGTTTTTTTTTTTTTTTTAACAATGCCTCTAATCTTATATTTTGCTGCATTCTGAGTAAAAAAAAACCAGTGTCAGGACAAGATCAAAAATGCGCCCATCATACAGTAGGTTGCACATCCTGCCCTCCTGCTGAAGTGCCCAAGGCAGCTGTCTATTCTGCCTACCCCTAGGCCTGCCTCTGTAAAAAAAAACTAACTCGAGAAGCAGATTTTGTTCTTGTATTTTTTATCATTCTTGAGAGTTATATTTAGCAATTCTTAACTTTACATGAGACAATATTCTTAGTACAGTGTCTAATCCAGTACCCTCTAACCCAGAGGCTGACTTCACACCTTTTGTAATAGTCTGCGGTAAAATGTCCATTTTGCTGTGCATTACGGCTATACAGTTTGACCCATTTAGAATGGCACTCCAACGCTCACCCACTGTATCTGCTAGCCCACAAACTGTGAGCTGGGGTGTGGTGAGCTGCCTAAAATGGTGCAGGGCTGTTTTATCATGTGTTACTCTGTATTGCACATCCATTCGAGATGATTGGTCTGCCTTAACACAACGCACCATGAAAACACATGCATTACCGCCCATCCGTTATAGGATGCCAATGTGCAACACGCCCCTTAATCTTTACTCTACAACACTATACTCCTCTCCCCTTAAACTGCATTTTAAACTCAGGAAAAAAACATTTAATACGTTGCAGCTTACCAGTCCCTAGATGTGGTGGCTGCACTAGTTTACTTTTTCAAGCACTTTATTCCTATATTTTCACCTGGTGATCGTGCCAGTACCACACTTCCTGTCCTAAGGTGACAAAGTTCACTAGCTGTGCTGTATCTATGGAGAAGCAGTCACCCTAGAAAAGAAATATAAACAACTCCCCCCTCTTTGTTTCATCTTTACCATGGGGGGGAAGTTGTTCTGTAGTCCTTACAGATAGATAGCAGCAATGTAACTGATAGTCCAGATGCAGGGAGCACAGGAAGGTATCAGCTGGCAAGGTTTCTGGAAGAATCATCAGGTATGTTTTGCACTTGTCAAACAGATATAACAAAACTCCTTCAAATGTATCATTGTCATTGTTAGACTTCATTTACTTTGAAATGAGCAAATATGGTAAATTCACTAATTGGAATAGATTGGATGATATATTTTGTAGGAACTATTTGCACTCAGTATGGTTTAAGCTGAACAGTCTTTTTGTGTGTGCTGGCTATAGATGAGGCTGTATAGGTATTACAACTTAGATGTAGCCCTCATTCACACCTGTGCACATGTGGCCGCAGCATGTTTTTATAACGTTAAGGTGCCGCACGTTTGGGCAGCCCATTCATTTCAATGAATTTCATGACAATCGCACCAGTAAAGTGTGTGCAAATTTTTTCAAACATGCTACACCAAAACGTATGGCACTTTTGCTCAGTGCTTTTTTGGGACGCTGCAATGCATGTGCTTTGGCCGGTGCCATGGAGTGCTATTCAGGATGAATGCCACCACAGCATGTCTGCAAAAAATACATACGTTTCTGTGCACTGCAGGAATGCCATTGTTCCCCTGGAGTACAGGGGTGAACGGGAGCCGATATCCAAATAACAGGTAGACATGTGAGTTCAAGGCAAATTTAAGGTTCATGCATTGTCATTAATATACTCTATTCTATACTGATCATTAATAATAGGTTGTCTATGCGATGGCCACACCTTAATACAGTGTAAATAGGATGCAAAGCTCCTATGGCCATCCCATACAAAAACATGCCCACATGAAAGCCGGCAAATGAAAATTTCCACCAAACACAAAATAAAAAAACAAGAATATAATAAAAACATTTTTGTTTTAACAGAAAATCTGTCACTTAAATCAAAGAAAGCACAACAAGCAGTTAAATGGTGCATTACATTAATCAAACACTATTATCCCCATGGTTCTGTCCTACACATATTTCACAACCACATTACATCCTTATCTCTTCATAACAGAATCGTAATTCAGGTCCATGCAGTTCGGTTATGATATTCTGCCTCTGTTTCCTGCTATTAACAGTTTTATTTAGCTTTTTAATTTGTCATATTGACATTACATTTTTATTTATGTATTGTGTGTATTGTATATTGTGTGTACATGTTCAGTGTATTGTGGTTATTTAATATATACTATAGGCATTTGTTTTAAACAGTTAATGGTACTCATACACGTATAATTATAATAAATCCAATCATACAATCGAGAAATAAATTGACAATTCTGAATGAAAGCAGTGTATATTTGCATCTGACTCTAGAATGGCCCTCTGTGGCTTTTTGATATGCAGGTAAATATGCAGCCATTGCAAATTGACACTTAAGCAGGTCAAAAAACCTTGTAAAACACATTTTAATATGTTAGCTTTTTATTAAACCATCTCTGTGTATATCATTCAAAAAGTCAAGTTGTACGATCATCTAATGATCTCCAAAACAACTGTTCCCCCACTGAATGTGTGTCTATTGTAAGTGGCCTGGGTTAGTGGAGGTGATTTCCCAACCCAGCGTGGGTGTCCCAAGTCATACTCATAGCATCTACTCTAGCCTCCAGTAACCTTTTAACAATTCCTTCTCATATGCAGATTCTTAAAGCCCTCCAGAGCAAATCCCATGTCACCTCATTAAACGAAGACTTCAGAGCCTGCAAACGTTCTTCCATGAAGAAAGAAGAAACTTAGCACGTCATGGGAGTTATTTGGCAAAGTGGGCAAAAAAAAAAGTTTAACTTTCCACAAAATATTAAAAGTTGTTACCTTTTCTGATTATTCTTACAGAAAAAGTATTGTGAATGGAGAAATCCACCTAGATAAATGCTTCCAAAGATTTAAGGGCACTGTCATCTTACCTATGCAGGCCAAAAAGACATTGAGGGGGAATTTATCAAAACTGGAGCTGACAAAATCTGGAGTAGATTTGAACTGCAACCAATCAGCTTCTCTGTCTCATTTTCAAATCTTACCTGAGCAACCTGTAGAGAGACACTGATTGGTTGTCATGGGCAACTACTTTTTTGCCACCCCCTTCTCCTCTGCAGCTATCTATGATAACTGGCGCATCCAGGTATGGAGGATTGTGTGACCTTCTTCCTTGTGACAGTGCTCAGGTTTAGAAGCCATTTGCTAGGCCCAAGCACTCTCACATGATAGTGGTCAAAATATCACTACACACATAGGGGTCTATTCACTATGCTGCCGAGGGCAGCCGAGTGAATGACCAATCAGAAGTGAAGTGAGCCGAACACTGTTCGGCTATTCACTTCAGGCTGGTACGGCTGATTTCAGCCGTACATCGGCTGAAATCCGCCGTACATCGGCCTGCTTCGTGTGGCTTCGGGTCGGCCGAACATGCTCAGCATGTTCGGC
>NW_017306657.1:193753-212076 GCF_000935625.1 Nanorana parkeri | reverse complement strand
GATGCATATGCGTTCGGCTCGGCCGAGCTGCTCGGCCATGATCGGGAGCTGTACGGGCTATTGTGAATAGCCCGTACAGCAGGCTCTCGGTTCGAATTAACCGATGGACTCCCGTAACCGAAGCTAGCCGAAGGATCGGCCGAAGCTACGGCTAGATCCTTCGGCAGCTTCGTGAATAGACCCCATAGTCACTTTGCCCTATATTAAGAATACAGACATTCCTCGCTTACCGACTTACCCGCTTTGCGACCACTCGCACTTACGTCCGACCTCCGATCGACCTCCGATCGACCTCCGACTTTGCGTGTCAGCGCCAGTACGACGTGTCGCCGGCGGAAGTGATGTCCTCCGTTCTTCACTGCGGGTCCCGGTAAGTATTTTATTGCCCGATGTACAGTGCACTGTTCAGTACTGTACATCTGCAACGCTATACAGTACTGTATAGATTTCCTCACTTAACGACCAATTCGTTTAACGACCTGGTCGCAGGAACGGAACTCGGTTGTTAAGTGAGGAATACCTGTACCCTAAAGCTCTTGTCTGGGGATAAACTAAGAAAAATTGAATCAAGTGACCCAACTTTATTGCTAGGGCACATTTTAATATTTTATTATTCATTTGGAAGTGCGGTCCAATAACAGTTGTAGTGGCAGCATATCTGGTTGAGGAGACTGGACACCTATGGTAGGTCCGGTTGAGTCTACTCAACTAAAGGCCTCAGCACTCACTTAACTCATCAGGGCACATCTACATAGGGTACCTTGCAGACTCCCTATATCACCTGGCATTCAGTGAGAGATTTCTATAGACAGAAGAAAGGCAAGAAAGGGGGGTTTGTGTATTCACTCGTATGAATATGCTCCGAAATACGCTAAACATAAAAACAATGGGGGGAATATATTAGTGCTGCAACAACTAATCGACATAATCGATTATAATCGATTATTGAAAAAGTTGTCAACTTTTTCAATAATCGATTAATCGGCTTCCGATCAGTTGGCCCTGTTCACAGCTCCACACGCTGTGCGCCGCACCTCCTCCCCACCTCACGCTCGCCACTAAAAAAAAATGATCTAAGAGGCTAAAACTGTCGCAATTGCTTTGATAAATCCCCCCACTGTATTTCAATGTGTATTGTTCAGACTATTGAGGCGTCCGCACCGTATGAAACCGTGCATCCCGCAAAATAGTCCAATCGTGATTTTTTTTGGGCTGATTTTATGGGTTAAATCTTTGCGTATGTTAGCGTTTGTGTGTTTTTATGCCGTGCGGTTTGTCTTGCGAAAAACCGCACAGAAAATACTACAGCTATGTGTGAATGAAGCCTTAGGGTCAGGAATCAGGATATACAGTAAGAATGAAATTGCTCACTTGTGTTTGAAAGAGCAAGACTTGTTTTCCTTTTTTCGATTAGTGAATCATTAACCCAGGACAAGCATACAGCCAGTAAAGTGTGAGGACACCTGATACAACCACGCTTAGGACCATTCATGCTCTGCATGAACTTGTCCGGTGGGCTGTTTAGGCTGTATTGTAGAAATACAAAAAAACTTTTACAAACTCTTTGTTAAAAAAAAGACACAGCTGGTATGTGCACTGGGCAAGAGCCCTATTCAGCCTGCACAATAGGTGGGCTGAGCTGAGAACTCATCACTGACAGAGATGCCAGAAAATCTAAAAAGTTACATCAGCCCACCAACTTAAGAGCACTTAAAAGTGTATTTCCACTTTTGGAGCCAAATTGGGGTAACACCTACCTGCATTTTATATTTGCTACATGTTCCCATTCACATAGCATACAGTAAAAAAATGTATATATATCTATAGATATATATATATATGCTTCTTGCAGTTTAAATAGCTTTTACTTGGGTTAGGGTTTTATGGGTTAACATTTCTTCTTGCTTCTATGTCTTTGAAATGTTAGGAGGGGCTCTGAGTAGTGAGGGGGTCTAAGGTGGCTTGTCCATTGTACATTAATGAAGCTTATCAGATAAACACAGTCCTCAAATTTCAGTCCCAAGACATTCCCTTGGGACAGATCACTGTGACAGGGCTCAGAAAAACATGGAATCAGCCATCTTGCCTGCTTTAACAAAACATCTAAAAAGGTACGACATTTTTTTTAAAGTTATTTTTCAGTATGCTGAGTGTATAGGAACACATAACTATCATATAGAGGGGTTTTCCAATTTTTTTAACTGCAAAACTCGAAATACAGTTTAAATTGTCCAAATTATTTTCACAGCAACTTAGCTTATCCTCTTACCTAAGGATGGGAGACATTTGAGCTTTAAATCTAAAAGAGTTGATATTCTTCACATGATAGTTTTGAGTATAGATCCAATGTAAAGCTGAACTCTTGGGAATGAAAACTACCCTTGAAATGAGGCTTCCCTGCACTGCAAGGTTTAAATGTTCATTTTGACGAGGGGTAGAGGCATAAGGTGAAATACCTTATTCCCCACTCAGACAGGCTCCCTCCATCCGTGCGACTGGTCTCTGAAGCCCCTGTTCTAAGACAGTCCAGCTGGCGGTCGCACACTGAAGGGTTAATAGGCCTGCATCGTATGTGAGGATGGCGAGAGACCACACACAACCTGGAGCGTACGGGAGAAGAGGAGCGTGCCGGAGCCTTCCGGAGCAAGGGATTAGATAAGTATTACACCTTATTCCTCTACCCCTAGACAAAAACAAGCATTTAACAATTGCAGTTCGGGGGTGGGGGAGGCACCACTGCAATGGTAGTTTTTTTTCGAAATTCCCGGTGATCATCTTTAAGGCATTTACAGGCAAAAAAAAGAGTCAAAAGTAATAAAATAGGATTGCTCTTCCTGTTGCATTCTCAATAATAGAATATTATTAAAAAAAATAATGTGATACGTGTACTTGCTTCAGTTCAGTGAATCCCTAGACCAGCCTTTCTCAACCAGGGTCCCGTGGCACCCTAGGGTACCTTCTGGAAAACTCAGATGTGCCTCAAAATTTTCACACAGCATCATGCCTTTCCATGATGCAAGAGGGCCACCAATACCATGGATGTGAAAGAGGGAACTCGTGATGTGAAAGAGGGGCACTCAGATGTTAAAGAAGGGCTCTTAGTGTAGTAGGGGTTGACTGATTTGAAAGTAAGGGCTTCTAATGTGAAGGGGGACTTTGTGTGTTTTTGCATGGGGCCCCCACTTCATGAAAGGGTCTGGTATGGATTTTGTAGGGACCACATGTCTTACAGTTACAACTTTTACATTTTAGACTTGGATGCCTTACGTTTTTGCATCCTTTTAAAGGGTGCTGTGACTGAAAAACGGTTTAAAAATACTGCCATAGACCAGTGGTTGTCAACTTATGAGGTATAGGGGACCTCACCTGTGGTCCTTGCCATCATTAAAGGGCTGCACATAATGTTCAGTATATATGATGCTAGGAAGGATTGTGACAGGCTGCAGACATACTAGAGGAAACTATAGGTCTGCTTGGAGAAATATCGTAGAAGATGGTGAGGGATTGGGGACATGAAACATGAGGCTAGTAAAGATCACTGTTACTACACCTTAACAAATCAATACTCCCACTCCAGCTACAGACTGCTGTGGTCCAAAGGCTGCACAACAAGTACCAAAATTCTGCATATGGTCCTTGGGCTTTAAGTTGGGCACCAGGTGAATGTTTATCTCTGAAATCTGCACCTTGAAAAGAAGTCGGCTATATTATCATCTTGAGTAATTCCTATTAAAAGCAGAGATCTCTCTGAAGGTCACACAAAACCATAAGGCTCATTCACACCTCTGTGTTTTATTTGATGCAGTTATGTGTTTCATCTGTTTGCATGTGGTACCATCAGGTGCACTTGCTGGGGACTGCAATAAAAATGCAGCAAGAAAGTTGTTTTTCAAAAACAAAGTACACTTAAGGGCTGATTTATAAATGTTCTGCCCCTCTATACACTTCCATTCGCATAGGAAATGCCTATGCTCCTCAGCGTCATTTAGGAGGTGCTAATGCTGTGCGAATGTCATCCACCTAGCTACATGCTGGGCAGAACATTTATAAATCAACACCATAAAATGTATTTTAACTCAATCTCTAATATTTTATATAAGCCTTAATATAATACCGTAGTTTCAAAAGTCAATTGCAATATTTTTAAATCTGTAGCTTGCATTAAAATAATACCTGGTAATCCTGCCATGAAGGTCCTTGTGCATGAACTACCTGTTATAGGGTGAAGAAGCTCTATTGCTGTCTCCCAGTTTGTCTCCTGCATTGTAACCCTGTCACTTTAATGGAAACTGCAAGTGGCCATGCCACCACACATAGCAAAGGCATAGTCCATTGTTGACACCATTGGGAAATCAAAGTTCGGTTCACAAGACGATCAGAGAACCTAGGAAGAAACCCACTAAACCTGAGCGTAGCGCTGAAATCCACCGAACTCAATGGGAGGCCACACTTGTTATTTTTTAACAGTTTGCAAGTTTGATTTAAAAAAAAAAAAAAAGGAGTATGGGTAGCTGGGCGCTGCCATGGGGGACATGCACCAATGAAATTTTAAAAAATACCATTCATTAGGGAGAGAGCCTTTTAGTGCAGCTTAACCTCCCTGGCGGCTTTTCCGAGTCTGGCTCGGGGTTAATTTTAAATGCTAGGATCATTAACCCCGAGCCAGACTCGGGGCTGCAGAGAAAAGTGACACTTACCGAGCCCGCGGCGTCCTCTGCTGTACGTGGTCCGAAAATGAAACTAAAAGCCTGCATTTTTTTTTGGATGCTAAAATCCTGAATAATCAGACCGCCAGGGAGGTTAAAAGAAAAAATACCCAAATCCTTAATGTAAAATATTTGGGGGTGCCCTAAACCTGCATGTGAAGTGGTGAAGCAGTATGATGTACACGATTCACACGCGGCTTTACAAACAAAAACAGTGGCCAGGGATCTGTCACTAAATAGTTAATTAAAACACCCACACCATGAAATGGAAGTTTTGGTTTTAGAAATACTTTAAATGATAACTAAACCCAAGAACAAAATGTAATATATTGAAGCTTCCAAGTCCATAGATGTTCTGGCTGCATTTGTTTTCTATTTTTTGGCTAAAATATTTTCAGCAAGTACAGAAAATGATCTCTGAACTTGCCAGACATTCTGTGTCTTTGTCATAACCTGTAAGCAGAACCAAAAGCAGAAACAATATTATCGTTCTTCTACAAACTACCAGTTCCGTCAGCTCCCATGTATTGGAAAGGCAGACATGTTCAGCAACCAAGGCTCCATCCATAGAGACATTGGAGGAGTGAGTGTAGCCACCCAGTGACAGGAAGTGTGTTATTTGCAGGATCAGTACTACAGTGCAAAAAAAAAAGAAGATTTTACCCTCCATAGAATTGGATTGAATAAAATTAAAATGTCATTGCTCCTTTCCCTGCTTTATGGTTAAGCTTGTGAAAGACAACGCGTTATCTTATTCTCTTGCTACCTAAAGCCTTCTTCAGGGCCTGTTTTACCTCCCTGTTCCTCAAGCAATAAATAATAGGGTTCAACATAGGAGTCATAATTGTATACAGTACGGCCACCACTTTGACATCCTTGTCCATGGCGTAAGTGGAGGATGGCCAGATGTAGCTGAAGATGCCACTACCGTAATAGAGTGCCACCACTGTGAAGTGAGAGGCGCAAGTAGAGAAGGTTTTAAAACGTCCTTTACTGGAACTAATTTTTGAAACCGCTGCGATGATCCGACCGTAGGTCACTAGAATAAAAGTCAATGGCCCCATGCCCGCTAAAACCACCACTATTAGAAATACAGCCTCTCCGAGCCTCGTGTCAGAGCAGGACAGCTTGAAGAGGGGAGTAACGTCACAGAAGAAGTGATCCACTTTATTGGGACCACAGAAGTCAAGGTGTAAGATGGAGATGGCTTGGATCAACGAGTTGACGAGGCCACAGGCCCAGCAGGCAATGACCATCCAGAAGCGGACCTCCTTGCTTATGATAAGCATGTAGTTGAGAGGAAAGCAGATAGCCACATACCGGTCATAAGCCATGACCGCTAGAAGATAACATTCAGCCACCACAAAGAACTGGAAGAAGGAGAGCTGTGTGATGCAGTCAGAGAAAGAGACAGACTTCTGGGCAGTGGCTAAAATAAAGAGAAGTTTGGGAACGGTAACAGAAGAAAAGATGATGTCAATGATGGACAGGTTGGCTAGGAAGAAATACATTGGTGTGTGCAGTTGCTGGCTGGAAGAGATGACAGAAAGAATGAGTAAGTTACCAGTGACAGTGATGAGATAGATGAAGAGGAAGACCAGAAACAGGAGAACTTGAGGTTCTTTATCTTCAGATAAGCCAACAACCCAAAAAAAAGATACGAAAGTTTGGTTTTCCTGGTTGGCTTTTTCCATGGGGTCACTGGCAATCTGAAGAATAATCAAAGAATTGTTATGTTTCAGGACCTTTTTATGGTATTAGTAGACTGATCATTCGATTTTCATAATTTTTAAATCCCCCCCCCCCCCCCCAAACACTTTACCTTTAATCTAACCTTAATTTAAATATTACACCTATTCATACTCCTAAAATGCAATCTAATCCTTTTAACTGCTGACCCTAATTTTTTTAAATGAAACTCTGTATCAGGATGTTATACGTTATCCTTCCACATCAAAACTCACAGTTCTAGGTGAGGTGCTAAAACTAGTCCATATGCATTATGGGTATGAGCGGATATTGGCACACCGCCAATCTACTGTACTTACATTCGATAAAATTTGGCTACCCTGGACCACGTGGTATGTTCCCTCTGCAGAATACCAAGTTTACTGATGTCTACCCCACCAATGTTGTACTGGAAATAATTTTATTCTATTTTATTTTTTCAGTTTGTTTTGTTTATTATGTGAGCATTTCATGTGCACTTTGTATACCTCACGATACTTTGTATGACCTAACTATGTCTAACGGGACTTCCGTCCCTTTTCCCCCGCATACGGGAATCTATGTTTCCGAAACGTTCTGTTTATTGCTTTCAAAATCAAATAAAGCTATTTTGACAAAAAACAACTCACAGTTCTACATTGACAAGTAACACGGTTACAAGTACCTAATAATCAACTCCTGGGCATTATGGAGGCTTTGTTGGAGTAAAGAGTGCACTAAACACTTTGTACTTCACATGGCAGTGATACCTTGACTTGGTCCTCTTTATCAATAATGCTGTGGCTATCTGGGTATTTTAAGGGGCATCTAGTATGTTTCTGGTAGCATAAGACATTAAGGCTATGATAGGCAATAACTTTTCTCTCCTTTCGATTTTCCAACAATACAGAAGTGTTTGGGAGTGCTAAATTGGATAACAATCCAATAGATTGTTTAGGTTGCTAATGCACCCCCCCATTTTAACACAGAGCAGCCATGCAGCCTTTAAAATAAGAATCTTTCTACTTACTTTTTTTGCAATGATCTTTGGTCTGGTCTGGTGACATGACAGGTCCTCTCCGCCCTCTTCTTCCTCCGTTGGTGGATGGTTCCAGAGTGCTGCAGAGAGCAGTTATTAAGAAGCAGATTGGAGCTGAATGCCTGAACTGGTTCACCTGCAGGGGACAGCACCAGAGAGATGAGTATTGCAGCTGGTACTCGTACCAGGTATTAACATTTCAATCTTTGCTCAAGCTGGAGTTGGGTTTTTTATGATTGCCTTTTTAAAAATAAAATACTTGTTTTCAACTTTTTTACCCTTTAATGCATCTCAGTGCTGCTGATCTCATACATACAATCCAGCAGGTTTCCTGATGGTGACAACAGTGGACAGCTACTTGTAGTCCCTACCAGAAGCTCACTTGACAACACACATTTTGAAGACAGGAACAAAGTGTTGTTACCCCATAAGAGGAAGTGCCTGTTAAGTTAAAATCAACTGAAATTTTGAACTGCGTTCATCAAGTCTGCGATGGCCTTTTTGAATGTTCTGATAAGATTTTTTTGCATGAATTTGATTTCTTCCAGCATTATTTTTATTCTCTGTGACAATGGTCACCAGTAGGAATGAGCTCACAATCAGACTGAACTCGGTATGAACCTGAACTCCTCTGATCCAGGAAGGAGTTCTTTTTGAACACAGAAGGAGCTCCTCTCCAACATGGAAGGAAGCTCCTTCTGTGCCACTCAATCAACTGTGGGCAGGATATCCCCTGCCCACAGTTTCATGTAAGCATAAGTTCGGGATGCAGTGATGTAATGGACCTTACACTAATCAGCCATAACATTATAACCACACACCTAGTATGGAGTGGGTCTCTTTTTTTCTTCTCGCCACCAAAAGAGCCCTGATCCATCGATGCATGGACTCCACTAAACTTCTAAAGGTATGTTGTGGTATCTGGCACCAAACTCTCAGTAGCAGATCCTTTAAGTCCTGTAAGATGCAAGGTGGGGCTTCCATTCTTTTTCCAGCAGATCCTACAGATGCTTAATTGGATTGAGATCTGGAGAATTTGGAGGCCAAGCCAACACCTCAAACTCATTGTTGTGCTCCTCAAACCATTCTTGAACCATTTTTGCAGTGTGACAGGGTGCATTATCCTACCACTGTCCTCAGTGAATTCCGTTTCCATGAAGGGGTGTACTTGGTCAGCAACAATGTTTAGGTAGGTGGTACATGTCAAAGTAATATCCACATGAATGGTTTCCCAGCAGAACATTGCCCAAAGCATCACACTGCTTTCCCCGTCTCACCTTCTTCTCATAGACACACTCGCACCCAGTCATCCACATGATGTAACAGAAAATGTTATTCATCAGACCAGGCCACCTTCTCCCATTACTCCCTGGTCCAGAATAATACACACATTCTCATTGTAGGCGCTTTTGGCGGTGGACACGGGTCAGCATGGGCATCCTGACTGGTCAGCGGCTACACAGCCCCATACGCAACAACCTGCGAGGCATTGTGTATTCAGATACCTTTCTATTGGAACCAGCATGAACTTTTTAAGCAATTTAAGCTACAGTAGCTCTTCTGCTGGATTGGACTACATGAGAAGCCACCCTTTGCTCCTCATATGCATCAGTGAGCCTTGGCCGCCCATGACCCTGTCGCTGGTTCACCGGTTTTCCTCCCTTGGACTACTTTTGGTAGGTCCTGACCACTGCAGATGTGTAACATCCCACAAGAGTTGCAGTTTTGGAGTTGCTCTGAACCAGCCGTCTAGCCATCACAATTTGGCCCTTGTAAAAGTCACTTATGACCTTTTTTTTAGGCTTCCAACACATCAACTTCAGGGACAAAATGTTCACTTTCTGCCTAATATTACCCACCCACTTACAGGTGCCATTGTAATGAGATAATCAATGTTAATTACTTCTCCTCTCAGTGGTCATAATGTTATGGCTGATCGGTGTATATGGCTACATGCTTATATTTGATTAAAAAAGACTCACTCCTAGTCACCAGTACAAACAGTTGAGTGAATATTCCCAGCCACCGCACACCCATCAATAAACCCCCCCCCCCCTTCTCCATATAAAAAATAACAAAATAAGGTTTTACCTAGAGATACACTTTAACAGTCATATGAGATTTCAGTCATTAGGTTTACATACACCTTAATGTACAATTGCTCCTTGCATTAGATATCCCCCCCCAACACATGGTATGTGTTTGAACATATATTCTGTTGCATAGTCTTTGTGTTTTCCTGAGAATCATTTACTCTACAAAATACCTTTCACTGGTTTATACAGCAG
Organism: Nanorana parkeri; assembly: GCF_000935625.1. Classification (NCBI taxonomy): domain Eukaryota; kingdom Metazoa; phylum Chordata; class Amphibia; order Anura; family Dicroglossidae; genus Nanorana; species Nanorana parkeri. The sequence goes on along the minus strand of NW_017306657.1, from coordinate 202,336 downwards.
CAAAAACCACCTCAAGGGATTGTCCTTGGAATTTTATAGTTTGCAAAATTGTAATATTACAACACGTACTTGTAATGTATTTAAATCATCGGCATCACTCACTTTCATTCACATGACTAATGGTGCCCACACATGTACAGGACCAATCCGACCATACAGGACTAATTTTGTCAAATTGCTTAAAAAAAACAATGTAGGGAATGACCGGTTCAGAACAATTATTCTTTAATTCTATTAAACTGCAGGCATGGAAAATCAGTTGATTTATACGGATGGCTGATTAAAATTATTTGCAGTCAAACTCAGAACAATAAATCTAAATCTTGGCATGTAGGGCCTGCATTACTTTGTATAACATCATGGAAGAAGGTGGACCTATATTTACCTAGAGCACTAATAAAGCAATTCCTATTTATTCAGTGTTATACATATACAGTGCTGTATGAAAGCTCAGCCTTGCTGCTAGAATAAAGAAACACATTTTACAAGAAATCATTTTTATTTTCTTTTAACATTGAATTCTAGTCTGGATTTTATGAATAAAGGATCTCACATCCTGTTTCATATGAAATTATATAAATTGTTTTCATATTCTACTCACTGGAATAAAATGATTATATAACAAACCATTTTTTTAGTGACAACAAAGGCGATGTAGCAAAACATATCTATGAAAATAATTCAGCCAAATTCTCCATGTATATTCTCTCTCTCTCTATTTAATTTAATGTAATATATTCTTTAGAAAATCATGGTGTTGAGTTTCCTTTTAAATGCTGCTTTGTAATATTTTGGCGTGCCGCTGTCATTTTTGCAGGTAAATGACAGATTACTTCTATCTGCTGGATATCGCTGCGCCGTAGGATGAACAGTATGGAACAAAACAGGGCGAGGAAAGGGTTTCCTTTAAAATAGGAGATTCTGACACCTGATAACGATGTGACTGCTGTTCTTGTCCTATGGTATCTCCGGCTTGCAGCAACGATCCCTGCACTCTGATCTCTCTTAAAAAGCTTCACAAAGCCCTTTGGGAAAAGTCCCACCTGGTATTGTTTCCTCTGGTACAACATGGAAAAAAGGTTTCCTACACTACAGTTTCTCAGCCAGCACTATTTAAAGTAGCCAGAACTTTTATTTCGGAGGGTAATAACCCCTGTCAGCTTTTTTTTTTTGCCATCCATGGTCTATTGGGGAGATTTCCCTTTGCTTCCTGTTCAAGAGTCACAACAGGAAGTGGGAGGAGCTCATGTGGGTTCAGGCATTCTCAAAATTTCTGGTGAGATCAACAGGTTTTATTTGCACCTATTAAACAGATATAACAACACCCTTTTAATGTTGTATTTAACAGATCAAAAGGGAGTAAAAAAGATAAGTTTATTGTTAAGGTGTACATACACTTTAAATCAGTTTCTTCTGTGGACTGTATTGGTGAGTTCCTAGATCTGGACCCTTGCTGAGCCCAGTATAAGAGACTCCCATCATCCCTGCTGGATTTTTCTTCTTTGTTTTATTATGTAGAAGCTGGTACACCCAAAATTCACAGGACAGGTGCAGGAGCAGAGCTGGGAATTTTGGCAGGGGACCTGAATCATGCACTGAACTGTATAATATATCTGTAGGTACTTAAAGGGTAATTACCCCCACAAATTGGTCCCCTCTGCCCCCCCAGGTATCATACCTTCAAGGGAGCCTCTGTTCCAGCCACAATTACCCCCGAAGTGGAATGGATTGATAAGTGATCATGTAAATCTATGTATGCCAGAGGAAGCCAACCTCGACACTCCAGCTGTGATGAAACTACAAATCCCCATCATATCTCTGCCTATGAGAGTCATGCCTGTGGCTGTCAGAGTCTTGCAATGTCTAATGGGACTTGTAGTTCCACAACAGCTGGAGGACCGGAGTTTGCCCACTCCTGCCCTAATGGAACACAGACAACATCAAAAGCCTTACAGGGATTTTCCTCCTTCCACACTCTTTAACCCTCTGATGGCGGCTCCCGCCAAATCCTTAAGGGGTTCTGAACGACGGGGGGCTGCCTTCCATATCATGTGATTGCCCTGATTGGTCACATGATCAAGAGCCTGTCCCACTGACTCCTGTAAACAATGAGGGCCCATTCACACCACATCCAGACCCAAAGTGCATCCTAATGTATCCCTATGCTATTTCTGGCCTCTGATCCCACCAGCGCAGTCCGTTCCAGACCAGACCAGAAAAATACTGCTTGTCCTATTTTGTCTGGTCTGGAGTGCACTGGAACACATCAAAACACATCACAAACGCATCAAAAATGCATGGAACCATTTTAAGCTAAGAAATAAATAAATTGCGGTAAAATCGTGGTAAACCGCGGCAAAAACACAATGCACTATGTTCCAGATTTGTTTCAGATCCTTTCCAGAAAATGGTGTGAACCCAGCCTTACTCGGAGTTGTTGGTGAAAGCTTGGTCGCTGTGCTTGGAGTGCATGAGTGAGTGCACTCTCAGTACTGAATAGTGGGCTGGCTAGTGTTGGTTATATGTTTAGATGAAGCACTGAGATCATGAGGAATGCTGAATTAAGTTTTACTTGCCTATAAGGACATTACATCAGTATACAGCATCGTGCAGGAAACATAACAGATAAAACTTCCTATATACCATAGATGAGACTAACATTGCAGTATACTGCCATCTACAGCTCAAAAGATAATATTACATCTCTGAATGTCAGTAATACAAATTAGTGTATGCTGTTGAATGTCAGCAATACAAATCAGTGTATGCTATTGTATTTCCAACAGCTAGATGCATATATGTGTAGAGCTGACCTCAGAGCCCACCTGCCATGCTGACACATTTGTGCATTATGCCAACTGGAACAGAGGCATAGGTACAAAAAACTGCGCCCATGGCATCAGACACAGCTCCTTGGAACCAGTGACATCACTGGTTGCCAGGAGCTGGGGAGGACATCATTCACAGTGTTCAGCCTGCATACACATCTCCCTGCTTGCTCTGGTTGCTAAGATGTGTATGGCCTTTACACATCTCCCTGCCAAGCTCTTAGCAACCAGGAACACTCTGGCCAGTGTCTTGCCCAGCTCCTGGCAACCATTGACATCACTGGTTTGCAGAAGCTGGTCAGGATACCAGTCAGAGCATTCCTGGTTGCTAAGAGCTAGGCAGGAGATGTGTGTGGGAGGGGGTTGGGAGAGGGTTGGGAGAGAGTTGGCTCATTGGGTTGGCAAACGTTTTCTGACCCACGGAGTAGCACCCCCCTGTTCAAGTGGAGCCCAGGACATGTGCCATATATGCCATACACTGGATACACCAGCAGACTGAAAGCAGTTAAAAAAAAAAACAACTTATATGACTGCCTGTGCCCCTGGATTTTGCTCCCTACCTTTCTCGGTGACTACACAGGAAGTGACAAAAAAATCTTCCCTTCACTACAAAACAGCTATATAAACCTGATCTTGTCCAGGCAGCCACACCATCCATGTTTATCCTACACACCTTCTTTCCTGCCGCCTGTTAATGTCCTAATTAGGGGCTGACCCAGCGCAGCTGCCCTGGCTCAGGATGTTAAATCTCACCATGTGGGGCCATTGGATTATTTGTCTGTCAGAGGAGCTCTGTTTGTGGTGAGTAATGTGCTCACCAATGGCACACTGGTTCAGAAGGCCTTGAACCTATGGCTGCAGTTTGTATAAGATCACTCTGTACAGCAAGCTATTTTAAAGCTTTCAGCAGCTTTTATTGAACACTTTAAATGCCCATATAGATCTATGTGTGTGGAGGTAACTTTTCTTGTAGCAATAGATAGGTCCATTATTATGTGACCACATGCATTTCCTTTGTGTGTTGGTATGCATTTTGACATGTTTTAATGCATTTTTGAATTTAGAGTGGTTGTGATCAACAGCCATTGACCAGTATCAAACTGCACTAAAATGTGTGTATTATATGCAATTTGATGCACTGTCATTGACTTCTATGGGCCTCCAAACATGTGAAATTTCAGAAATCAATGGGCGTGTTGTACTTTTTAAATCAAACTATACTGTTGCACTGAGCTGAGAGCAGCCCCTGTATTTCTTGTGGGATGTTGGACACATGCTTTAGTGTGTTGCAATCTGAATGTACAATCACTTTTAGAGCTGCCAACAAGTATTTATTCCAAGGGCTGCCTAATTGGATACAAATTGGTTCAGTAGTTCAGGCAGGTCCTCATATGACATAGTTTTGTCAAATTGATTGTGTAGAGATTGTATGGCCACATTGTAACATGTATGGTGAGCCTCTTGCGAGTACTGCAACAGCCTTCTCATTGGCCTAAGTCTACACAGACTTCCCCCCCCCTTCAATCCCCCTTTAGATTGTAAGCTCTCACGGGCAGGGTCCTCCTTACCATCTTGTCTTGCATTGTAATTGTAATGTCTTCCTTATATTGTAAAGCGCTGCACAGACTGTTGGTACTATATAAATCCTGTATAATAATCATGAATGCTGCCACCAGACTCCATCTCTCATCAACCACTCTTTTTGTCAAAATGCCCTGTTTTTACAGGGGGTCGGGTGCAAAAATGCACCTTGCCTGTGTAGGCAGGAAACCTAGCACCGGCCCTGCTAATAGTGCAAACATTCAAAATACTAGCAACATACAAAGCAATCCGTAACTCTGCCCGGCTACATTTCCAACAGCTCAAAATTTCACCCAAACCATCCTCTCCTCCCAAGACCACCTAATCCTCTAGCAACCTCATCACCTCATCCTATGCTCCCCACCCAAGACTTTTCTGAGTTTGTCCCATCCTTTGGAACTTCCTACCCCCAGCCTATCTGGCTATCTCCTAATCTGTCTGCCTTTAGGCGATCCTTGAAAACTCACCTTCAAGAAGCCTATCCCACCTTCTCTTAAAAACTGTACATCCATTCCTTAAATCAGCTCACCCCTCAGTTTTTATCATCTGTATCACTTGCCCCTCATAGATTGTCAGCTCCCATGAGCAGGGTCCTCTAATCCCTACCATATATTGCTTTCTCTATATAAATCCTGTATAATAACAAAACAACCTTCAGCTCCAGTTTGGGGTTGTTAAGGATCTCTGTAATCAAGCCCCTGGCAGACATCAGTACACATTCGCACTATTTGATTACAGCCTGATAGTTACTTGGTAAACGTGACAATCTGCATTCCTCTTCATCTATGTTAAAATGCAACTGAAGCCAAACTTTTTTTTTTTTAGGGCTAGTAATGATTAAAATTTTCCTGTTCGATTAATCAAATTTTTTTTTAATCGACTAATTTCGATTAATTATAACGCACCTACAGAGGGGGGACTCACTAGAGCTTTGAGGGGGCCTCACCAGGGTAGCAGGGCTCTGTTGGGTCTAACCAGCCTTGTTAGACCCCACAGAGCCCTGGCAAGACCCCCACAGAGCCCTGGTCTCATCAGGGCTCTCTGGGGACTCACCATGGCTCTCTGGGGACTCACCAGGGCTCTGAGGGGGGTCTCACCAGAGTAGCAGGGCTCTGTGGGGTCTAACCAACTTTGTTAGACCTCAATGCTGTGAATGGACAGTTATGATCCCAGACACTTGTTGGGCCCCCTGTGATTGATACTTATTGTTGGGGAAAAAATTAATAATAAAGGCAGCTTAAGTCCAGAAATAGATATTCAGTCATCCATTGTTCCTGAAAAGATCAGGAACTGCTGAACCAGTGCAATGGTTCAGCAGTGAACCATTGCACTGCTGAATGGAGGGGCTATACATACCAAATATCAGCCTGGGCAGGAGAAAAATTTGCAGCATATAAAATGAGGCACATAGAAGATCCAATTACTTTGCAGTTACAATAAGGCTCACAACGAAGGGAAGGGGAGGAGTCCGGTGACGTCACGGACATCGATGTCACCGGACTCTTCCCTTTTCCCTTTGTTAGCTGACAGAGCCACTCGGAAGGGGGGGAGGAGTCCGTGACATCACCGAATCTCTGACGGAAGACCCAGAAGCCAACGGTGAGGTGAGTTCCGATCAAAATAATTTTGATCGATCAAAAAAAATTAACGATTAATCGAAGGATTAATCGTTAATTTCCGCAGCCCTATTTTTAAAAATGTTTGGATCGCATGGAGAGGGATTACAACATAGGTCAGGTTTTATCGTTGTCTGTGTCCCGGTATCAGGAAGCCGGGCATCGTTGTCTGTGTCCCCGTTTAGGAGATGCACATTCTCTATTGGTTCTGGGGACAGTTATCACTGAAAATGAAGAAAATCCAAAATTTTGGCTTGTCAGCAGAACAGGAATAAATGGGTACCGGACGAAGGCCGCGTTCTCGCTGGCGAGGCACCGGGGAGGACAGGCTGCACAAGTAAGAGGGGACTTTCTTGTTAATCGGGAAGCCGGGTGACGAGTCATTACACGCCACCTGGCTTCCTGAATGTGACTTCCGTTACTCGGTAATTGGTATCGGCGAGTACCGAAAAAGAATTATCGGCACTCTGTACCAAAATACCGGTATCGGTGCATCCCTAGTACTGTCCATATATACTGTAAATGTTGCTAATATTTAAGAAACCATAACCAAAAAAACCATTTACTGTATTTTATACATCTAAAAGATTACAATGTTGCCAAAAATAGGGTATCTGGCAATACTGGGAAGAGGGCCAAGCCCGGCCTCTGGTAAGTGAGCAGAATCAACAAAGATCTGTACATCCAGCAGGGTGACCGGAGTTTAAAAAAAAAAGGCAAAAAAAAACAAAACAGGGAAATGGCCTTGCTTTTGACATGGCTGAACAATCGATTCTGCCTCATATCTTAGGTTCAGCTCTACAAGAGCGCAGTCTACAGCTTCCCGAAAGCTTTGTAGATTAACGCAAGCTTCGGCTTGGAGATATTATAGTAGAACTGAAGCCAGACTGTTTTGGCTAGAGTAAGGGAGGGTTATAACCCCTGTCAGTTTTTTTTTGCCATGTGTGTCCCATTGGGGAGATCTCCCTTCACTTTATCTCTGATAGCCACAATACAAAACAGGAAGTGAGAGGAAATCCCTGGTAGGGTCACCAGAACTAGTGTCCTTATTGGAAGATTTCCAATTTATCCCTGTTCTGCTGACAAGCCAAAATTTGGGATTTTCTTCATTTTCAGTGATAACTGTCCCCAGAACCAATAGAGAATGTGCATCTCCTAAACGGGGACACAGACAACGATGCCCGGCTTCCTGATACCGGAAGTACTCGTGCTAGGCATCGGAGCATTTGGGTGAGTAGGAGTACTTGCCCCAATACTCGGAATCGGCACTGATATCGATACTAGTATCGGTGCATCCCTAGACAGTACCAAGTCTTTTGTAATATTCAATATTCAGTTGTGCTCATAAGTTTACATACCCTGGCAGAATTTATGATTTCCTGGCCATTTTTCAGAGAATATGAATGATAACACGAAAACCTTTCTATCACTCATGGGTAGTGTTTGGCTGAAGCCATTTATTATCAATCAACTGTGTTTACTCTTCTCCAATCATAATAACAACAGAAACTACCCAAATGACCATGATCACAAGTTTACATACCCCAGTTCTTAATACGGTGTGTTGCCCCCTTTAACATCAATGACAGCTTGAAGTCTTTTGGGGTATGTGTGGATGAGGCTCTTTATCTTCTCAGATGGTAAAGCTGCCCATTCTTCCTGGCAAAAAGCCTCCAGTTCCTGTAAAATCTTGGGCTGTCTTGCATGAACTGCACGTTTTGAGAGCTCCCCAGAGTGGTTCAATGATATTGAGGTCAGGAGACTGAGATGGGCACTCCAAAACCTTCACTTTATTCTGCTGTAGCCAATGACAGGTCGACTTGGCCTTGTGTTTAGGATCATTGTCATGTTGGAATGTCCAAGTACGTCCCATGCGCAGCTTCCGGGTTGATGCATGCCAATTGTCCTCCAGTATCTTTTCATAACATACTGCATTCATCGTGCCATCAATTCTGACCAACTTTCCTGTGCCTTTTTTGTAGCTCACACATCCCCAAAACATCAGCGATCCACCTCCGTGTTTCACAGTAGGAATGGTGTACTTTTCATCATGGGCCTTGTTGACTCCTCTCCAAATGTAGCGTTTATGGTTGTGGCCGAAAAGCTAAATTTTGGTCTCATAACTCCAAATGACTTAGTGCCAGAAGGTTTGAGGCTTGTCTCTGTGCTGTTTGGCGTATTGTAAGCGGGATACTTTGTGGCATTTGCGTAGTAATGGCTTTCTTCTGGCGACTCCATCATGCAGCCCATCTTTCTTCAAGTGCCTCCTTATTGTGCATCTTGCAACAGCCACACCACATGTTTTCAAAGTGTCCTGTATTTCACCTGAAGTTATTTGTGTGTTTTTCTTAGCATCCCTAACAATTTTCCTGGCAGTTGTGGCTGACAGTTTAGTTGGTCTACCTGACCGTGGTTTGGTTTCAACAGAACCCCTCATGTTCCACTTCTTGATTAGAGTTTGACACTGCTGATTGGCATTCTCAATTCCTTGGATATCTTTTTATATCCCTTTCCTGTTCTATACAGTTCAACTACCTTTTCCCGCAGGTCCTTTGACA
>NW_017306657.1:184498-191243 GCF_000935625.1 Nanorana parkeri | reverse complement strand
TTTGTAGCTCACACATCCCCAAAACATCAGCGATCCACCTCCGTGTTTCACAGTAGGAATGGTGTACTTTTCATCATGGGCCTTGTTGACTCCTCTCCAAATGTAGCGTTTATGGTTGTGGCCGAAAAGCTAAATTTTGGTCTCATAACTCCAAATGACTTAGTGCCAGAAGGTTTGAGGCTTGTCTCTGTGCTGTTTGGCGTATTGTAAGCGGGATACTTTGTGGCATTTGCGTAGTAATGGCTTTCTTCTGGCGACTCCATCATGCAGCCCATCTTTCTTCAAGTGCCTCCTTATTGTGCATCTTGCAACAGCCACACCACATGTTTTCAAAGTGTCCTGTATTTCACCTGAAGTTATTTGTGTGTTTTTCTTAGCATCCCTAACAATTTTCCTGGCAGTTGTGGCTGACAGTTTAGTTGGTCTACCTGACCGTGGTTTGGTTTCAACAGAACCCCTCATGTTCCACTTCTTGATTAGAGTTTGACACTGCTGATTGGCATTCTCAATTCCTTGGATATCTTTTTATATCCCTTTCCTGTTCTATACAGTTCAACTACCTTTTCCCGCAGGTCCTTTGACATTTGTTTTGCTTTCCCCATGACTCAGAATCCAGACTCGTCAGTGCAGCACTGGGTGAAGGATGCAAGAATCTGTCAGGCTTCCAGAAACTCCATTGGCCTTTTATACACACACACACACACACTGATTACATGCAAACAGATCACAGGTGAGGATGGTTCCCTTTTAATAGCCATTCACACCACTTTGTGTCAACCTGTGTGCATGTTATCAGGCCAAAATCACCAGGGTATGTAAACTTTTGATCAGGGTCATTTGGGTAGTTTCTGTTGTCATTATGATTGGAAAAGAGTAAACACAGTTGATAATAAATGGCTTTAGCCAAACACTATCCATAAGTGACAGAAAGAAAGGTTTTCGTATTATCATTCATAGTCTCTGAAAAATGGCCAGGAAATCATACATTCTGCCACGGTATGTAAACGTATGAGCACAAGTGTAGCTCTTTGGTCTTCGTGTTTTTTTTTTTTTTTGTACGCTTGACCCCATATTACTTCTTTAGCCACACCTCTTACATGATTTAGTCCATTTTGTTTACTATGGCACATGCCACTTTCTTGTCAGACTATAAACTGTTCTCTCAAGTTACAATCTCTGCTTTGGACTTGATTTTTTTGCTGCAGAGTTGCTGCATATGGCAATTGTGTGTGTGACCTGTGTTCTACACCATAAACAGTACACTGTCCTGGGGACCCAAATGAAAGCTAGATTAATGCACCCACTAGACATTACATATAGTGTGTGTGTTTCAAAATTTACTCTGTGATCATGGCGTGTGCTACAGTCCTAAAGATGCTTTCTTTCTTTCCAGGATTCTCCTTCAGGCGCAACAGTATTCCAGATGGTAAGAAAAGGACTTTGTGATGACATCTCTTCAGGATAACATGTACCTAACAACATAACTCTTCAGGAGTTTGTTGCCATTTTGTGCACCAACCCATTGGTCAGACTGCCCATCCAATTGTAACGTGTGTGTGTCAATGACCCAATGGTGATTCAAAAGATAACTAAAAACCTGGGGAAAAACATTTTGGATAGTGTTCCACATTATAAACTTGGTATATGTGTCCATTCACAAACAAGTTAATTGAAGCAGAGCAGTATTTAGACTGAGAGATTCATAACACAGCAATGTATTACTGGCCAAATGGGTAATATTTGTAATTGTATTTGCTCAATTGAGCCATTTCACTGGAAATGTTCAGATGACAGGTGGGTGTATATATAGGGTAGAAAGTGATTTGGTGACATAGGTGATTAGTACTGAAAACCAGGGATAATTCTAAAGACAAACCTGTAGGGATAAATACTTAAACAGTCCCTGGAAAATGGAATGCTTGGAAACTAGTTTGTATGTTTACTTGGAACATGAACACTTGTGGGAAGGATACTTTTTACTTGAAGGGTAATTTTAATAGGTCAGTTACCTTAAAGTTGTATTTTGGTTATAGGTGGACTAAGTCAGCCCCTGGCTTCTTGTATGTCTTGGAATTCCAACAGTGAGATCTCCCTCCCAGCTATGTTTCTGTCCACCTTGAGAGTGTTGAGTGTTTTCCAGCTGCTCTTGTCTACTTAACATAAAATAAATAAAAAATTCAACACAGTGAAAACCCTCACAATGGCTGCATCAGGTGTACGGACCAGAGAACTCGGCACAGGCATCTCACAATAGAGATCCTGAGGGATTAAAAGTTGTGGGTGGACTGAGCCATAAAAGTAAACCTGTCATATGATTTCACTTCATTGTGAGGCAGTGACCTGAAGTAAGCATGCATCCATTTTAGTAGGAAAAGCCTAAATCCTTTCCTCCATTCTTGTTTGAGGGCAGTGAAGTCAGAATCACAGAGCCTTCAACTCCCATCAACAATGGTATCTCCCATGCTAATATCCTGACAGGTTCACCTCAAAGTTTATTGGCATATGGTGGACCAGCACTAACTACATTTAGAGTATAATAAAGGATTAAAAAAATAATGGGAGACGAGATATATTTGTTGGGGTTGTGTTGTAAGTGGCCTACTGATGTTTTAGAAAGATGAACATCGACGAGAAGTTTTAGAACAGGTGTGAGAGTCATGATGACTTTGTTTATCTATTTGTTTTTAATTCATTTAGGGGATTTCTAAAGGGCTAGGCCCACTCTGCATCTACCTGAGTATGGAGGAAGGGGTCTCATTTCAGACTGACAACGAGATGTACTGGTGCTCATACTGTAATGGGAAAAGGTACAGGATCCATGCCCGAGAGATGAAAGACCTTGGTAGTAAATTCCATATTTCCTTGCTCCAAAATGGCAAAGTCTTACTGAAGGATTTCCGAGACATGTACATCAGTTGGGTGGACTGTGATGGAATCACTTACTTGGAGACAGAGAAAAGTATCCCAGATGAGTTGTGCGAGTTTGAGGTGTTCAACGATGTGGAGAAAGTGATGCTAAAGGCCTCTAATGGCATGTTTGTATGCAGGTCTTTTAAATATCATGGAGACCTCATTGAGGCTGGTAAAACCTTCATGGAAGACTGTTGTCGGCTTCGTACCGGAATGGGTGACTTGTATGCACCTTGTTTTGATATCTCCAATGTGGAGCTTGAAGATGTGTCAAACCTCAGTTGTCGACCATGCATACTAAAGAAAGAGACCTTTGTCAACAAGACAGACATGACTCAGGACCATGTTTTCACCCTCAGCTGGGAGACGCGCACTACTGATACCACCCAGTGGGAAACTATCATGGAGACCTCATTGAGGCTGGTAAAACCTTCATGGAAGACTGTTGTCGGCTTCGTACCGGAATGGGTGACTTGTATGCCCCTTGTTTTGATATCTCCAATGTGGAGCTTGATGTGTCAAACCTCAGTTGTCGACCATGCATACTAAAGAAAGAGACCTTTGTCAACAAGACAGACATGACTCAGGACCATGTTTTCACCCTCAGCTGGGAGACGCGCACTACTGATACCACCCAGTGGGAAACTACTTGGGGCCTGAACTCCACATATTCCACCACTGTCTCCATCCTGGCTTTTCAAGCCACCATCACCTACAATGGTACTTTCCAAAAGACCGCATCCATCCACCGATCAATAGCCGAGAAGAGGAGTATTACTGTCAACGTTCCAGAGCACAGCAAAGTAACGGCTCAGCTGGTTGTGTCTAAAATAGAAAATGCTTCAATCCCTTTTACTGCATTCATCCGCAAGACAAAGGTTAATGGTGAAGCGATTGACCTGGAGGAGAAAGGGGTGTGGAAGGGACTGGTGTATAATAACGTAACTCTGGAGACCAAACAAGAGTTGGAGGGGGATGTAGTGTACCCCTGTAGAGCACTGTAACCCATTAATTGTGCATACATGGAAGGAAAGTCTTGGATGCAATTCTCATGGTCGTCAATGCTATGGCTATATGGCCAGCGGCTGTCACTGCTGCTAACAGGTGAGCCCAAGCCCGCTCCCTGTAGACATCTTGTCTCTATTTTAGAAACTACAGTGTGAAATTTTGTATTTTGATTACACATATTGTACCTGTTGCTTTCCAGCCTGGACATGAAATACAAAAACCATTCATATGGCTTGACGGTTTGAAACTTGAGCATAAAATTCTATCTGGCCCAGCTCCTTTACACACAAGAAATAGAAAGATCTGAACTGTTTAGCTGAAACATTTTTGCTGTAATTTTCCAGTATCCCTCAAACTCAAGCATATGTGAGTAAAGATGCTGAATTGGCAGTCAAGCCTCTTAAACATCGATGCATTCAAGTGTGGTCCCCAGGAATGTTTCATCCACTTTTTGGGAGGGGTGGGGTGACCTAATTTATTGTATATTTATATATTTCACATTGCTGGGGTTCTGCTCCTTTTGCACTTACACTGGAGTTTTACAATCCCTCCACACTATTTCTAGAAAATCTTCTATTTAAAAATAAAATACAGTCTGCATTGAAATACTAATTTGCCTGGCATTGCAATTTATTGTATGGAAAATGTAGTTAAAGGCTAAGTTTACCTTTTTTTTTTCAGGCCATGTTTTACATTACACTCGTATTCCGGTTTTAACATGGTCATATCGGAACAAAATATAAATTCTGCATAACTGGCGGTGCAGCAGGGGTTTCATTGCTTAAATACATTGGGGGGAATTTATCAAAACTGGAGCAGACAAAATCTGGAGCAGGTTTGCACTGTAACCAATCAGCTTCTGTCTCATTTTCAAATCTTACCTGAGCAAAGTGAAGATGCTGAGTGGTTGCTGTGGGCAACTGCTCCAGTTTTGATAAATCCCCCCCATTGTGTGGAAAGTGTCTATTTTTTTCATTTTTTATTTTTTTTTGCTTTAATACTTTTTTTATTTTAATATTACAACAATACATATTAAAATGACAACATAATTAAAAATAAAAATAAAAAATACCTACAGTATATAATTCCTCATCATACCAAAATACATAACCTACATTTCATCTCATCCTACCAGTAGCAGAAGGATCAGATATAAGCGAACTCCCTTGCTATAGTCAATCCACTTATCCCACATTTTACCAAATTTATCCATGCTACCTCTATGTTTAAACATATTTCCCTCAAATCCAACCACTTTATCTAATTTTTTTTCTTCCATTCCTCCACAGTGGGAGGAGTTGCTGAGATCCACCCAGAGGCTATACGTCGTGCAACAAACAGTGCCCTCGTTATAGCCACCTTCTTATAGTACTCCACATTTAAGGATCCAAACATTTCCAATATACATATCATTGGATCATTAGAAATATGAACTCCAAAAGCTAAATTTATGTCCACTATTTCCTGCCAATATAGTTTTCAACTTCGGACATCTCCACAGCAGATGTATCAACGAACGTGGTTCAAACCCGCATTTTGGAGTTTTCCCTGAGTCCCAACTTGTATAGGAATTCAGGGATCCTATATGTTCTATGTACAGTATAGAGCTGTGTTAATTTGTGATACAGATGGTGAAACTAATTAGATTGAAAGCAACACCTCCCTCCATAGGGAATCATCTAATGGGCCCACATCCAGTTCTCAACCCACTTTACATGTCATAGGTAATTTACTCAAAGCCTCAGGTAATAAGCTTGAGTACATTTTTTTTTTTTTTTAATCAATCCTCTTGTCGTTGCATTAAAGAGTTTATCTAGACCCCCTATTTATACTAATACAAACTTCTCGAACGCCTGGATGCACCATAAGCGCATGCCTTAATTGTAATTATTTATAAAATGGAGCATTAGGTAACAAGTAAATTGCTTGTAATTGTTGGAAAGCACATAACACACCCTGATCATATATTTGCACCAGTGTCAGAATCCCCATTTTTCTTCCACATTCCAAAGCCTTGGGGTTTGTTTATCTCATAATTCCCCATTAGCCCATATTGGAGTGTATTTTGTAAATTCAAGAATACCCAATAACCTTTTAGTTGATTTTTTGGAGTTTTCCCTGAGTCCCAACTTGTATAGGAATTCAGGGATCCTATATGTTCTATGTACAGTATAGAGCTGTGTTAATTTGTGATACAGATGGTGAAACTAATTAGATTGAAAGCAACACCTCCCTCCATAGGGAATCATCTAATGGGCCCACATCCAGTTCTCAACCCACTTTACATGTCATAGGTAATTTACTCAAAGCCTCAGGTAATAAGCTTGAGTACATTTTTTTTTTTTTTTAATCAATCCTCTTGTCGTTGCATTAAAGAGTTTATCTAGACCCCCCTATTTATACTAATACAAACTTCTCGAATGCCTGGATGCACCATAAGCGCATGCCTTAATTGTAATTATTTATAAAATGGAGCATTAGGTAACAAGTAAATTGCTTGTAATTGTTGGAAAGCACATAACACACCCTGATCATATATTTGCACCAGTGTCAGAATCCCCATTTTTCTTCCACATTCCAAAGCCTTGGGGTTTGTTTATCTCATAATTCCCCATTAGCCCATATTGGAGTGTATTTTGTAAATTCAAGAATACCCAATAACCTTTTAGTTGATTTCCACATTTTTACAACTTAATTTTATATAGGGTAGAGCTGAAAACTCCTTCAAATATAAAGTTGTCTCAAGGGTCATAAAGGAATCTTTATTTTGAAACAGATGTTTAATGATATCATATGCCCCAATCCTCTGCCCTGGTTGGTTCCATCC